>NC_056728.1:313326197-313328697 GCF_019279795.1 Protopterus annectens
GAAAGCAATAGCAAACTGGGATGTAACTGATAGCCATGACATTATAGAGAGGGAGATCGCCTCGGGCACAAAACAGGGCCGGGGGGTATGGGTATGGTCACAAAAACACATTATAGATTTCTTTCGCTAACCCATGCTTCAAGTAGATAATCGAAACCAAAAACGTTCCAAAAATGTATATCAAAAGACCCCAGCGAAGCGCTTAAAGCAGATAGACTGATCCAAATGAGGTCAAATAAAATTATTGTTAAGCGTAGGCTGTAGGCAGTACACAAACGCTGGTTTGTCTAAAATCCAACTTCCATCGTATGCGGTGAGCGCTTGTAATAATAACTCAGGAGGACGGTTTGGGTCTTTTTGATATACATTTTGGGTTTTTGGTTTTCTGATTATCACGTTTGGGGCTGGTGGAAATAGAAGCTTTCTGATGTACCAGGAGCGTAATGAAGCGACAACTGTGTAATGAATAATGGAACATTTGATAAAAGTTCATTCCAGATTCAGACATTTGTTGGAGAATGACCTAAACCCACTAATTGGAGTGGATTTGTGTTTGTGAATCCCTTGCAAGATGAATTTCAGGGATACATACGCGAACTTGCAGCAGTGAGTGAATTTAAAAAAGAGACTTGGAGGAATGAGAGATGTACAGATATAAAGGGCTTTACAGCCCAACGATTTCATATGGAGTAGCTTGTTTAGAAAGTCAATGTGAATCCCACGAGGACTTCAGTATACTCACTATGCCGCATGTATGGCAATGTGTAAACCCTGGCCTTTTGCTGCCAAGTAGCAGCAGATCAACTTGCAAGCCAGCAGGGATTAGGGATTACATCAGGATTATTGATTGATTTCTTTCGGCCCTCCCTGTGAAATTGAAGGCGCAAGAACAAAAAATATTATTGGAGCTTCAGAGTGTTATGACGGGCAGGATAGATGGGTTGGCCACAGTAATAGTGACGATATCTATACATGAGAGCTTATGGATCGGAGTTACTCGATATGAGAAGAATCTGTTGGCGAACAGAGAGAGGCAAATTAGCAAGGATTCATATGATTTAGCGCTTCATATAACAATGCGTCTTTGTTTGGCCAAGGAGCAAACGCTGCTGCTCAATGATAGGCGATCTGAGACGGCTAATCCAACTGACAGTAGGTATGTCGCTGTAACCTACAGATCAACATATACTACCACTTTCGAATCACCGGTCAATGTACAAGAAGTCGCCAAGTCGGGTGTAACAACCTTGCTGCTGGCTCTTTACTATCTAATGCCCTCACAATCAACAATCCGTGGTCCTCCAGTGCTCCAGCATGTCCAAGCTGAAGCATGCCATGAGGGACCATGATGGATCTGACAAAACTGTTCCTACAACCATTTCCTCTCCACAGGAGATCTGACTCCTGTATATACCGACTTCACAGAGAGGTAGTGGTACCACTTCCAGTTATATCTGAGGGCCCCATCATTCTACAGACTCACAGACACATTCCCACTCTAAGGCGTTCAGACACATTCCAGTGCTGCGTACGCCGGAAAATACAACTAGACAATCAATACCATACCGACTGCTACAATTTCCCTTTTTACCCATCAGGGCTGGGCGCAAAGATCCACTGGACTTAGACACAATGAGTCGGGGAGGCGTAAGAAAGTGATTCCCCACCTCCCCAGCTGCAGCAACAAGGGACACTCTCAAGTTTTGGCACCCGGGTCCCTGATCTGCAGATAATTTATCTATATATATTTAGCGCTTTCGTCTTATTTGTCAAGACATCTTCAGAAAGACGTATCCGTTATGAAACATGTCTTTCTGGAAGAGAATCCTTTCTATATATATATATATATATATACACACACACACATATATACATATATATATATATATATATATATATATATATATATGCTGCAATTAGCTTAGGTACTTAACCTGTGTGTGCATTGCTTACCCGCACAAACAGGATTAAACGCGCCGCCTATATATATATATATATATATATATATATATATATTTTTCATCGTGGTTATTAAACATAGGACAGGGAATGTTTTATTTATGTACTAGTGTGCTTAGATGTGCATTAATGTATATATATATATATATATATATATATATGTACATAGATTATATTTACAGATTTTTAAGCAGTAGATTTTAAATGTGTAAGAGAACAACAAACGAACCACTATTATGTATAGTGATAAGGGGGGCGGAGTACTTGTTATATGCTTATCTTACGGTGAAGTTGAACACATGATGTATAGACAAATTTTAAAAGTGAAAGTGGTTTCTCTACTTGTGTCTGAAAGAAGTCTGATAAAGCATCAGGCCAGCATAACCAAAATTGTAGGATTGTTGGAAGAGTACCTTTCATTTCCGTGAACTGCCACTTACTCGTTTTTTGTTTTGTTTTGGAGTAGTATTTTGGTGTTTGCAATCTGGCTGCTAGATTAGGTATTCATTTGCCATGTGATATTATCAACACTGTTTGCCTA
>NC_056728.1:313336197-313378697 GCF_019279795.1 Protopterus annectens
GTGAACAAAGTGAGTCATGTGACCAAATAATTGTATAAAAATAAATCACGTGTGTGCTACACTTGTCTGCAAGATTTTTTTAGTAACTTCACCTCAGACATGAAAAACTGTAGCAAATACTGCTCACCACAATAGCTGATTGCAATCCTGTGCTGTGTTTGGATGATTAGCAGATTTTACATAAAATATGAGGAAATAGCACAATAAAAATAATGCTGAGTACAGACCACTATCAGCTTAACAGCTCTGTAATTACTTAGCAATTCCTGTTTTTAACGTTTTACATATTTAGTATAATTATTTGTGTTCTGGAGTAATTTGACAGCTGTTTTAGGATACAGAATAACTATTTGATGTACTTATTTCAGTTCCTCATTGTGTGTCATTTGTGTTAGCATAAAGGCACTGGCAATGTACTCTGTCTTGTAATGCATAGCAGATTGGTTTCACTCAGTGAAAGTTTCTTAGCCTTTAGTTGCCTGATGTGGCACAGTTACCCTCATCTTTATGAATCCCTAATAAGGCCCATTTGATTGTGACAAATATAGTAATAATGTGTATCATTCTGCTTTGCATTAAGAATAATTGCAAACAAGTGTGAAAGCAGGATATAGAAAGCAGTATCTAAAAGTCACTCAGTAAACCAATACAATCTACTACAATCAGAATTTTTAAGTCAATGTATGTTAAGAAGAATATAACAGCAACAATTTTATGTCACTGCACTCCCTGGCAATCCACCTAAAACTCTGAGGCTTTCTGTTCCTCCCATGCCATTTACGAACAACAGACCCTAAAACACAATTTGCCAGTAGATACTAGATGCATCTCTTCACCTGTAAAATTCTAATAACTCAAGCAATCAAGTTTATAGCAGCTTGTGCTAAGACCCACAGTCTGGGACCTTCAGTACATGAGTGAAACAGCTGATGGAATCCTTCATCTTGGGTAATATGATGATAACTGTTCCTGTCTTAGAAGTGAAGTGACAAGACATCACAAGCTCACACACCTTGTCTCTTTAATACTCAGTAATGTGTAGGTTCCCATTTTCCAGCAGGAGTGGAACTTGTGTACTAGTCCACAACATCCTCCCCTCTGTTCTGACCAAGCAGTCTGTTGACCCAGACTTGATTCTAATCATTGTCTGTGGTGATACAAATAATAAGGTTCCAACAGTAAAAACAGCAAGATCGACCCAGCGAAGCTAGAGCCGTCACAGTGAAATAAATTCCTTAAACCTCCTGTAATGGAGGCCCATGGGATATATGCAAATGACCCCTTAATGACATCAAAGTGTTTCAGCTACATCGCTTCTGAATGCCCATGACTTTTTGTTTTTAACTTTTTAAGTCTTTATGGGTACATTCAAGCCAATAAAGTCAACCCCCACTAGCTGTAGTCATGCATGTTTTGTTTCTGTTTTTTTGGCCTTTCAGTACAGCATAAGTCGACTGTTTGGCTAAACTTTAGAAATATAAAGTTTAAAATCAAACCTGATGTCCATAAACATTAGAGTGCCTGAAAAATATCCCAAACAGTATCCAAGCCAAAGGATGCCTACAGAATATCCCAGAAACTTTCAAGCCAAATGATCATTGATTTGATTTTAATCTTTGTGTTTCTAAAGTATAGCATCAGGCTTGATTTTAAGATATGTGTTTCTAAAGTATAGCTATCAGGCTTGCTTTTAAGTTCAGTGTTTTTAAATTGCAGTATCAAACTTGGCTGAGTCTGTTTTGCAGTCTTTACTGAATGGTTTGCCTGTTTGATCTTTTTTATCCTTTGGCTTGGAGTTTCCAAAAGTATAAACGTGTATGCCGGATAATAAGTGAAAGTGCTGGGGCAGTTTTTTTTTTTTTTTTTTAAGAATAAAAATGTTATATACCTTTTAGAGTAGATACCTTAACATATCACAGGGATACATAGAAACTGCTATCCATCCAAAAGGGGATTAACAAAGAGAAGTCACTGTAAATCAGAAACATTCATGTTAATGTATAGCCATTAAAACTTTCCAGTTTTATCAAAGTCAAAGATGAAGAACCTGTGCTACATTCCGTACAGGGGATGTACCTCAGCGTATTTACTGGGGAAGACTACACTGCTACAGTTAATATTGACAGATGGGGACTGTATCGTAATGTGGTGACAAAAATCTTAGATGCGGGCTACAAATTATGGAATGTATGATTTGCTAGGAGGCTTGTATAAGAACTATGTCACACCCAAACAAGCTTATGGACCACTAGAGTCAGACTACTGGAAAATAATTATTTAGTGATAGTGATAAAGAAATAAGAAAGAAGTCATTTTAGATGGACAGTAATCAGGAAAAAGTAACTGCCATAAAAGTAGGATTATCAGAGTTAAAATATATTTGAATGCAACTGCAAAGCAAGTATCTCAGTTCAGTTAAGAAGAAGAAAATCTAGAGATAAAATAACTTTCAAAGATATGAGAGAAAGAATAGGGCATGTAGTATAAATATAAAAATTAGAAAACATGGGAGAATGTATGCAGACAAAGCATTAGCAAATAAGAATATAGACACATGAATTTATTGGAATAACATACCCAAAAGGTACAGTGCAGAAAATGGAAACATAAAGGAGAGAGTGTTCTGCTGGGATGAAAACACAGAAGAAGGTTCTGATGAGCAGGACTATGAAAAGACAAATAGAGTGCATGTTTCATTACAAAGGGTAATATCTGATGCATGGCTTCAGAAAAATAATATAAAAGAGCTGATAACAGCAAGGAGTTCCTTGTTTGTACAGAAAATCCTTGAGGAGGTATACTCCTAACTAAAACTGAGGAAGGCAGTAAGTGGAGACATACTATACCTGCAAACAGGGTTTTGAAGAGCCTCAAGAAAGAGTTGATTTTGATTTTCATATGTTCCCAATAAAAATGTGATAACACATTCTGAAGGTCCCAAATGTGTAAAATATAAACTCTGATTGCAATAGCAGAAGATCAAAATATGCAATATCCCTTTATAGTATGCAAGCATTTTTGTATGGGGACAAAAACACCTGTATCCTCAAACATGAGGGCCTCTACACAATATCCCTGTTAACTACATATACCAGTCTCAGATTAGAGAACATACTCCAGCATACCATCATATTGGACTTACGTTCCTCAAAATTTGCTGTGAAGCACACACCATTCCAAGAATTGCAAATATGTTCCCTGTAATGACAACAGGAACCATTGTGATGGCATTCTTCAGGCTGTTCTTGGGAACTAGCCAGGTAGGACAGAATTAAGACAGAATGTGTATGATTATACTGCCTTTTGGAAGCAAAGGGTGGGTAATAGAATCTGTAGGATTATTAGTTGACTACAGTTAATAAGTAAATAAATCATAAACTGAAGGAAACAATTATTTTTAATAAAACTTCTTAAGGAAGAAAAGACACTAAAAGAAAAGAAGACGCTTACAGTATGCAAGCAACGACATAAGCATGTCTCTATGTATACTGTCGAGTTGGTATTACCACTGGAAAAAGGAATGCATACTTACTGCATGCCAGGAATCACTGCACAACCATGAATTAAAGCTGACATCAGTACTGGGTGAGGCTAAGGGAGCCCATACCATTTACTCACGTACCCCCACCCACTACCATAACAAAAATAGAAATTATTTTGTCTGATAACAACAGAGCAGATATCATTCCATAAAACCAAAAAAAACAGGAAAGAACATTCTACTTGTTAGACTATGGTCTAATAACCTTATAATTGGTGAGAGCTTCCTGTGCTTGCATTTCTTCACAAAAAAAGTAATCACATAAGTCATATAAAGGTGGGCTTAAAAGAAATGTATTTCATGTAGGAATGAATTTGATCTACGCAGCCTGACCTGCTTCTTCACTGTTCTACAGATGAAGAAGACAATTATTTATTGCCATACTGTAAGCATTCAGCTAGAGAAGGGACAGCTGATAAATGAATTAGCATGTTTTACTACTGAGGGAAGAAGATGGTAGATTAACTTGGGTTTTGTGTTTGACTTTTCTAATGCCTTCAGCTTCATTACACATATAGGTATTATTAAAAAAATGCATTCAGAAAGCAATGTTAAAACTGTGTTAGCCTACTAGCTTGTAGGTGTAGGAAGGCAGTAATTTGTTTAAAATCCAAACAGAGAGGTGATGCTGCCACCAAAATCAGCAGTTTAACTATCTCCTTTCAGTTTTAATCACATGAATTACAGAACGCAACATTCTCCAAAGTACTCTTAGCAAATACATAACCTGACCAACTGAACATGAAGTGAGGTCATTAAAGAATGCTGATGCAACCAAATAAGGAAGGAATAACTTGCAAGTGTGTAAATGATTATTAACACAAGGGTGTTCCATCCATGCATGTTTATAAATTATAGCTGACTCCCACAGTGATCCCATGAACAGGCATCTCAATAAAGTGCATTTGGGAAAGGGGAAACAGAAGTATCATGCACAAATACACTCACACCTATGAGCATTTTAGAAGTCAACAGTCTACCTAACACGTG
The DNA here is from genome assembly GCF_019279795.1 of Protopterus annectens. Taxonomy (NCBI): domain Eukaryota; kingdom Metazoa; phylum Chordata; order Ceratodontiformes; family Protopteridae; genus Protopterus; species Protopterus annectens. The sequence goes on from NC_056728.1 coordinate 313,340,729, forward strand.
TTTTGGAATGTTAGAGAAAACTGGACCACAGGGAGAAAACTCATGAGACCAGAGGGAGGACATGCAGATTCCACAAATAAGGCATCCCATCTGAGAACTGAGGCAGAGAACCTCTTGTTATGAGCCAACAGTGCTACCCATTTCACCACTGTGCCACTTATAAACATTGTAGCGATACATAAATTCTGAAAGTTCTGGTAATCTATAAGCATTCTGCTATCATATGTGATGGCCTACAGGTAACCAGACAGTGTCACATGGTGGTACAAATGACTAATCCAATGCTTAGTTTCAAATGGAGTAATGACACCAAAAGAAGGATTGATACCATGGTATCAGTCTGAGTAAGGAGATAATACCACAGTATCAGTGTCAGTAAGGAGATAACCACATAGCATCAGCTTGAGTGTAGAGATAACACCATAGTAACAGCCTGAGCTAGGAGATAATACTATAGTATCAGCATGAGTATAAAGATAATACCACAGTATCAGCCTGAGCTAGGAGATAATACTATAGTATCAGCATGAGCATAGAGATAATACCACTGTATCAGACTCTACCAATGTCTGCATGTGTGCACGCATGCAAGCGTGTGTGTGTGTGTGTGTGTGTGTGTGTGTGTGTGTTTGCACTTGTGTGTCTGACATGTGAGGAGGGAATGTTTAAGACCTAGAATATATTTTCCTTTAACGGAATATACTCCATGCAAGCATTTACCTTGTCTAAATTCCATTTCACTCCAGTTTTGGCCTGTGTTTTTTTACACCTCTTTTTTTTATCCTTATTCTCTAAAAAATGTTTGACTTGCTATGCTCATATATATAAAATGCTGACCTCTTCTTGGTGCTGTTTGACCTCTGCAGAATGCCCATCTGGAACTTATGGCTATGGGTGCCGCCAGGTTTGTGACTGCCTCCACAATTCCACTTGTGACCACATAACAGGAACATGTTACTGCAGCCCAGGATGGAAAGGTGCCAGATGTGACCAAGGTATGTGTGCAGCATCCTCGATGGGAGGAAGGATGTTGTTTACGGCAAACAATGCTGAAGCTGTCAACAGCTGCGTCCTCATGTTCAGCCTGAAGTGATGAAAGATAGGGAGTTAGCAGCAACATAAACAGCAAACCTGTGTATAAAACAGTTATTCTGCAGTCATGAATAATGTTATATTTATGTATATTCTCTGACAAAGATTACAGTGCTGAAATTCGGGGTAAACTTTCAATATTGTTATTTGGCAGTCAGTTACACTAACCAAAAGTGTCCAGTCCAAATATACACTGAAATCTAGAGTAATTGTCCAAGCAAAGTCAAAACTCTGCAATTTTAAACTTAAGAAAAAGCAAAACAGTATACACTAAACAGCATATGACGAAACAACCAGTGCATAAGTTAGCACACAATGTAATTCATCCCACAGTTTTAAGAGGAAGGGACAGAGATATAGATATAAGCATGGAGGGAGGTAAGCCATTACAAAAGAAAACAATGTGGCTAGTCTCTTTGAAGATAGACCAAAGAAGGGGAGGTGACTGACTCATGGAAACACAGGTGTAGCTAGCTAATCTGGTGTCCCCCCAACTCTAGTTGATGAGCAAAAGAAAAAAAAACTCTGCATTCCTTTTAAACTACATTTGTTGAAGCAGCACTGCTGCAGTTCAAATACAGAGCACTTAAGAGCTTCAGTCCTGAAGTCCTGGGGTGGGATGTCCTGAAAAAAAGAAAGACAAATTATTTTTTCCTTTTAAACTGTAGCCACTGTGCTATATTTGTAGCAAGCAGCTGCAACAGTTTGTCATACATGAAGTGTTAATGAAGCCCTTCAGTTCTACAATACTGTAGTTTCTGAATGCTGGTATAGCACTGAAGATAAAGCGACTTCTGCCTATTGTGCCCCCTAACACATTGTGCCTAAAGAGGCTGCTTCTTTTGCTCCACACAAGCTATGCTACTGCATGGAAAGGGAAATGCCTGAATCATGGAAGGAGAGGTGTCTCAATCATATAAGATAAGGAGGGAAGATGAGGAATGGGTGGACTTGAGAGTGTCTAATGTTAGGTGACAAATGACTGAAAGTACTGTCTCTCCTGCCAGATGGATTTGTAAAATGCAGTCTAACCTTGCCAGAATGACTTGGGAACTGAGCTTTAAAACACTATCACCACTTGAAAGAGGAACCATATTCTAGATTATTTTGCATGCAAAAACAATGATGCAGACATTATCAGTGCTGAGTCCTGATGTTAAGGTTGCCTGTCAAATGAATGGCATCCTCCTTGCATTATCTGGAACTTAGGTGGTAGTCTAATCATGTTGTAGAATGTTTGCATAGATATATGGAGAACATGTTCAGAAAGTATCCAACATTCCATGTAGTATACTTGAGGTACCAATCAAATTCTTATTTCAACCCTTACTCCACCAATCAGTAGAGACTATTTTGTAGAGTCTTTACTACTGTGTTGATTGAGTTAACAATTAGTCCCTCATGTAAGAAGGGTAGTGTTTTGCTAATGCTGAAGTTTAATTTCATTCCACATAAAAACAGCATTAATAGGCTAGCATATTTTTCAGGATGCAAAAATACAATTTTGATAGCCAATAAAAGTAAAATGAGGATATGACTCATTGAATTTTAAGTAAAAATGAAAATATGCATCTTCAGCCATTGAGACTTTAAAGTATTTATTTATTGAAAACTTCAAGAAAATAATATCTTTCACATATTTCAATGCTTTATCGTTATACAGTAAAATGGGACAGGTACCTAGGATGTACAATACCCATCATTAAGGGCATATATATATATTGTACTTTTATAGGAGCTTGTGCTGTGGACACCAGATAGTTACTTATTTTATATCACATGAGTAAGTAGATCGAGTTATTTGGCCATCACAGTAACCTGGTTGCCTTGAGCTGCATGCCAGGGTTGGATTAAGCCCATGTCACATGCATGCATTTCTGTGTTTCTGAAATATTGGACTGTACTGTAGACCACTTAGCTCATGTGAGACCTCTGAATTAAACATATCTCATACTGGCAGGAAGGGCCGTCATGTGCAATACATGCAGTACATAATTCTATCAGCATATGTTGTTAGGATTTTAATAAATGGAATTTGTTGTCTGAGCGTGATCATTATTTATACATTTATTTCTTCTCACTAGTAGTTTGGCACAAGTCTCCCTTGAAGCACTGCCTGCTGAATGTGTGAATCAAAAGAATACTTCATTTGTATCACAACTTGTGTTAATGTCAGAAGACAGAAAACAGATAATGGATAATATGGACTCAAAATAAACCAATAAATGAGGAGACAGCATACAAAACCCTTCAGATTCTATGGGCTTAATATACAGCAGGCCACTAGACTTGTAATGAATGTTCACACACTGAAAAAATACTCAAAAAAACCCTTGGATTTATTGTTCTATAGTGTGGTGCTTTTACAAATGAAGCTGATGAGCTCAGTTTGTTGTAAACATAATAAACCTCAGATTATAAAATTTATATATGCTCTTTTAAGCTAATCATTCCAGGTAGGGATGGGCATTTGTAATTATGTTGATGCCGAGTGGTAGAGAGGTATGGATGACTAATTTCCAATAAAAGCAGAGATGCTGGTAGGAGGAAATAGAGTAATGGGCAGTGTTCTGACCATTTTACCCATTTGTGGGGTGAGGATTTTGTAGTAGCATGTACAAGAAGAAATTGTGACTAAAGACATTTTTTGTTATGTTTTTGCATTGAAGCTGGAGTAGTCATTGGAAACCTGAATCACCTCAGCCGCACCAGCACTGCAATCCCTCCAGACTCCTACCAGATAGGTGCAATCGCTGGCATCATAATCCTTATCCTGATTATCCTTGTCCTGCTGGTGTTGTTCATCATTTATCGACGTAAGCAGAAAGGGAAGGAGTCAAATATGCCTGCAGTCAGCTATACACCAGCTCTTCGGGCCCTTAATGGAGACTACACTGTATCAGGTAAACTAAATGTGCTGCTGGCTGTTGGTTTGATATAAATTGCTTAAGTATATATAAGAATATAATCCTTTGATGTATGGGGTTAAGGCAAAATTATTTTATAGCTTCTATAAAATGAATACAGAAGTCAGTTTCCCCCTCATTTGTTGCAAAATCTACCACCCATAAATCTGTTTCATCCTTTAACATCTGACATGTTTTCTTGGAGGACCACTACTGTGTCTGTAAATTTGTTTTCAAACAAAATGGAACATTTTCAGTGAAGGTTTACAGTTGGCACATCATTTCCCCTTTATAATCCTTACTTTTGATGTTCCATGATATAATCTGTAAAATATAAGGTTTGCTAACATACAAATGCATTGTACACACTATTAGGTAACTGAACAGCTAGAAAGCTGTGTTTTTATTTAATTTGGTAAGACCAAGCATCACTCATCTATCAGCATCTTTGTTTATATTCTAGATTTTTGTTTTACTGGTGGTTTCTTGGGATTGAAGTAAAATATAATTAGCACTGAAGGTCCTAATTCCTTTTAGGAGTTTTCCTTGTTTCTTTGAAATCTTATATACTGATGACATTTTTATAGTTCTCAATTCATTCTCTTGCATTCAGGCAGTTGGATTATTTTAGCATGCTACTAATTCCCAGTCTTATTGTTTGCATAACGAGGTACTGCAATCGACTGATTTCACAAAGATTTGGCAAAATTTCAGATATTTATGCTGTTATATTAAAACTGTTATACCATAAAATGGTGTATGAAAAATACAATATACCTAAACAGGACTCTTGCAGTGCAATACAATGTTAATTGACAAAACACAGCAACAGTAGAAGCAATAAGCAGCAACACACCAAACAGCCGATACTTTTCTTCACTTTATTGTGTAAGATCTGGTACCTCGGCAGTTCGCCTTCAAGGATCACAATTAATGACTGCACAATGTCAGCTTTTATAGTGAATATTCAAACAACTAATTAATCAATTTTCCAATAAGTACATGAAAATTTTTTAAAGTGACCTTGTGAGTAATAACAAATTTCACAAAATTACATGTTTTAAACTATATATTTTACATTAATTAATAAATAAATTAAATACAATATTTTTATAAATCATTTATGAATTATTTCATAATAATAACACTCCATCAAATGCCCAGTTCTAAATTTAGACCAAAAGGTTTTAAAGTATTAAACTTCAAAATCATCCTTGTCTCCAGCTCTAAGAGTTTATTGGTGATGTTTTCACCACTATAAATGAAGGGTCTCCCTAAAATTCCATATTTTAAACTGTCAATCTTTCCCTCATGAATTTCCAAAAAATGCTTGGCTACGGGGCTAAGTGAATTCAAATTTCGAACATCTCTCAAGTGTTCCAAAATCCTAACTCTGACCATTCTCTTTGTTTGACCAATGTACCAAGTATTGTGACAACTACAAGTCAAGGCATATACTACCCCAATGGATTTACAATTAAAATAATGTCTAGGGGTGTGGTTGATGTCATTAATAGAGCTAATGTTAATAATCCTATCACAAAGACTACAAGAATTACATCTGAATGTTCCTACATTAGCAGCCCGGGGAGCTATTTTATTGCAACAGTTATTGTTTAATATATCCTTTAATTTTTTTCCTTTTTTAAAAGAAAATGTGATGTGGTATGGAAATAGCTCACCTATACCTTCATCCTCACTCACCAAGTACCAAAATCTTTTAACTAAAGTGACAAATCTTTCAGAGAAAGTTGTGTACTTGGTCACAAAGAATAAATCCTCCACATTTCTTTCCTTTTTTAAGGGATCAGAGATGTCAGATTCAAAATTTATGAAATGTCTATCCTTGTTCTTGTTCATAACTTTATCCATAGCATCTAATAACTGTTTTTATCATACCCTCTTTCCACTAGTCTCAAAAAAACTTCATTTAATTCATAACCCACCTCACTCTTCATGCTAGTATGGGAATGAATTCTTTTGAATTCCCCAAAAGGTAGAGCTTTTAACAAATGGGGGGATGCATGCTGGAAGCATGCAAAAACATGTTAACTGACGTGCTCTTTCTGAAAGGTCTGAATTCAATAACATTATTTCTTATGAACAGAGTTAGAGCCAAATAATTAATTTCATTTCTACTCATTTCATAAGAAAATGAAAGATTGTGTTCATTATTATTCAGAATTTCAAAAAAGTCACAAAATTCATGCATATCCCCCTTGCAAATGAAAATTAAGTCATCAATAAAACGCTTGTATAGAACTACCTTATGCTTAAAAAATTCAGTGGGATATAAAAATCGTTTTTCAAAGGAATCCATATATATAACAGCATACGTGGGGGCAAAAGCTGCCCCCATTGCTGTTCCCTTGATTTGTAAAAAATATTCATTATTAAACATGAAATAATTATGGGTTAAGCAAAATTCTAATAATGAAATCAAAAAATTAGTCCTGGGTCCCTCACCTGATATGTTGTTAATGGCCTCTAGTCCCCACCTTTTGTCTATGTTTGTATACAGAGATTTGACGTCAATAGTCACCCAATAATAATCGTAATTCCAACTAATCCTTGAAATGACATCAATCAAATCTTGAGTATTACCAATGTGGGCACTAACCTTATTTAAATGAACTTTTAACTGGGAGTCCAAAAAAATGTTGACATTCTCCATAAAGGAGCCTATCCCTGAAACTATAGGTCTCCCAGGAGGCTCAACCAAGTCTTTGTGGATTTTGGGTAAAGCATACAATATAGGTGCGGTAGGATCTTTAATATACATCTTTTTAACATCACCCTGTGAAAAAAATCCTAGTCGCTCTCCCCTTTCCAATAAAAATAACAAACCTTCATTATAAACTTTGAGGGGATCACCTTCAAGTTTTTGATATTCATCACCATTAATAAGTAGTTTATAAACCATCCTGCAATAATTGGGTCTACTTACAATAACCCAATTGCCCCCCTTGTCAGCACACTTGAAAATGTATTGGTCTTTTAAGCCCTTAAGATTTTTTAGGGCTTGCCATTCCTGCCTATTGAAGTTGAAATGTTTTTTTTCTCTGCAAAATTCCTTAAATGATACCTCTATTTCTTTAAGAAGCACCTTTTGGAAGATTGTAATTGCTGAAACTGAAATGGCTGGAGTAAAATTGCTTTTTACATTTTTAAACTTAGGCATCTCCAATTTGCCATAACCAGTCATATAGTTCACATTACAAACTCTGTCAGTTTCAAAGCATGCTGAACATTCATTATTTTTTTCTTCAAAAACACATTCATCATATTCATAGTTATATATGGATAGATTCATTAGACTGTCATCAAGTTCAATTTCTCCAGAATGTTTAACATTTTCTTCACTTAAGATATTCAAATTAACAAATTTTTTGAAATAAACTCTCAATAACAGTTTACGAATAAATGCCTTAACTTCCAGATAAATGTCAGCGAAGGTAGGAAAAAAAGTAGGAACAAATTTGCTCCCTTTACTTAGTACATTGAACATATCATTATCCACATGCAAATCAGACAAATTAATACATTGCAATGAAAATGCATTTAGAAAAGTTCTATGTAAAGTTTCTGTTGTCAAACCTTCACTTGTAACGACCCTTACGGCCATTTCTCCCATTCCTTCCCTTGTTCCGATTGTCATTTTGAAAATTCACATTGTTGGTTGGAATGAAATTGGAAGCTTCATTAGTGGCTTCAGAAACATCCCTATTAGAAGCCCGACTCGTTGTGTCAGTTCTAGCAAAAGATACATTTTTAACTGCAGTATTATGTTCCATGGACGAGAAAGAAGAAGCCGAAACATTTCTTCGTTTGGAGCCTCGTGTCCAACTCCTCCCCCTGGACTGATTACGTACGGGTTCACGCTGCCAGCTGAAAATAATGCCGGTATCATAGTCCTTTAAGTCCCGGACTAATTTAGCACGCTTTTTGAGCACTATGTCAGCTTCCAGTTTACTGATTTTTTCATTAATGTCAACCATTTGAACTCTATAGTTGACTTCAGCTAAGAGTTCGTTCTGTAATGTAGAGATTTCTTGTTTCAATTTATCATGAGATCTTTTATTACGCTTAACTAGTGTATGGAGCCAACCCAAAGTACACTGCAGAGATGTTTGTTTCCACTCTTCCAATAAGTCAGACTCATCATCCAAAAAAGGTGCAGCCGGCAACTTGTCTACCCGAAGCCCTCTCGGGGTGACATTCAGACTAAGATATTTCTCTAATAATCTAGTGTCAAAATAAAGGGCAACTTCTTTGGCCATTAGTTTAACGGCCATCTACATCCACATTTCCCCTCAAATTCCAAGGATCGTTATTAGTATATTTTCTTTCACGTTCCGACACCATCTCCAAAAACGAAAGAGTATCCAGAGCAGAGCTCCGTTCAGAGCTTCCATTATGTGACATAAGTAGAGTTTGGAAAATACGAAATTGTTTGAAATACTCCAAAAAAGTTTTTTTTACCCCAAGAGAAATACGGCTTGGAACAGTTGACAAAACACAGCAACAGTAAAGGCAATAAGCAGCAACACACCAAACAGCCGATACTTTCTTCACTTTATTGTGTAAGATCTGGTACCTCGGCAGTTCGCCTTCAAGGATCACAATTAATGACTGCACAATGTCAGCTTTTATAGTGAACATTCAAACAACTAATTAATCAATTTTCCAATAAGTACATGAAAATTTTTTAAAGTGACCTTGTGAGTAATAACAAATTTCACAAAATTACATGTTTTAAACTATATATTTTACATTAATTAATAAATAAATTAAATACAATATTTTTATAAATCATTTATGAATTATTTCATAATAATAAAACTCCATCAAATGCCCAGTTCTAAATTTAGACCAAAAGGTTTTAAAGTATTAAACTTCAAAATCATCCTTGTCTCCAGCTCTAAGAGTTTATTGGTGATGTTTTCACCACTATAAATGAAGGGTCTTTGTGATAGGATTATTAACATTAGCTCTATTAATGACATCAACCACACCCCTAGACATTATTTTAATTGTAAATCCATTGGGGTAGTATATGCCTTGACTTGTAGTTGTCACAATACTTGGTACATTGGTCAAACAAAGAGAATGGTCAGAGTTAGGATTTTGGAACACTTGAGAGATGTTTGAAATTCGAATTCACTTAGCCCCGTAGCCAAGCATTTTTTGGAAATTCATGAGGGAAAGATTGACAGTTTAAAATATGGAATTTTAGGGAGACCCTTCATTTATAGTTGTGAAAACATCACCAATAAACTCTTAGAGCTGGAGACAAGGATGATTTTGAAGTTTAATACTTTAAAACCTTTTGGTCTAAATTTAGAACTGGGCATTTGATGGAGTTTTATTATTATGAAATAATTCATAAATGATTTATAAAAATATTGTATTTAATTTATTTATTAATTAATGTAAAATATATAGTTTAAAACATGTAATTTTGTGAAATTTGTTATTACTCACAAGGTCACTTTAAAAAATTTTCATGTACTTATTGGAAAATTGATTAATTAGTTGTTTGAATATTCACTATAAAAGCTGACATTGTGCAGTCATTAATTGTGATCCTTGAAGGCGAACTGCCGAGGTACCAGATCTTACACAATAAAGTGAAGAAAAGTATCGGCTGTTTGGTGTGTTGCTGCAATACAATGTTAACACTGAAATGAATGCATTTTATTGAAAATATTTGTATAACTATAAAGACTAAATTGAAATTTTGTCACTGTTGACTTTGATCCTAGACAGCATAGTTGATATTTGGCCACAGTTTTTTCTGTAGACCAAAAATCCAGGCAGCAGAAATGACTTTGCAGTTAAAAGCCAATGTTTATTGTACTAAATCCACACTGAATACACACGTTGCAACCATTAAATATTCTAAAACATAAACTCTTTCGTTTCTGAAATGTGTTAGTAAGAAACTTAATCAGATAAATTAAATAAAATGTATTAACAGCCTGGATTTTTGGTCTACTGTTTTCTGGTATAAAACTTGTGCCGTCACTGTTTTTTCTGCTAATTCAATTTTAGTTATTTTCCATGTTTGGGAAGACTACTGTCAGAAACTGTAATTCAGGGATGTGATAACGAAATTGCTTACTTCTGAAATATTTCATCAATGGCAGTCTCATCAGAAGCATCTTAATTGAATCCACAGTCAAAAAACAACAAAATCAAAAACATTTTGTTCAAATGCAAATTCAATGAAGATCCAGAAAACACAACCTAAAGTGTAAATTATTCTTAGTATTTCTCACAGGATGGAAAGATGGCCAACATATCCCTTATCTCCTAACCTTAACCTATTCTTAAATTTAGCCATAATTTATTTTAGTTAGTTACTCTTTGTTAACTGAATAGGTAGACTGGTCAACTGACCCTTTTCAGTCATGGCCTGAGTTTAATGAGCAGAACTTACAGTATTTCAGGCAATGAACTTAAAGCAGGTTGACACAAACTTAGCATGCACAAGTACAGTTAGTGATAATTTAACATTTCTGTCCAGATTAAAAAAGTGGATTAACACAAGTTTCACAACACAGATACATCTGTGCAATCAAAGAACGTACAATAAAATATAACAACTTATTAACACTAACACATTGTGTAATGTAAGACTTCTCAGTATTGTTAAAGAACATGTAGTACTGTAGTATAGTTGATTTCAACAATATTGCATTTGTTTTGTAATGTGAAAAAATAGCCATTGTTTAGATAACAACTGCATCTAGATTCTTCCAAGAGGTGTTCTTTTAAAACATCCTTAAATTGTTACTTTTTTTTTTACATCAGTAGGCAAGTGATTCTAGGTAGCTGGTCCTAATCTTAAGATGGCCTTTTTACCCACTGTAGTTTCACATGGTGGGCAAGCCAGACATAGAACTGTTGCATACCTCTCAACTGTCCAGATTTTTTGGTCTGTTACTTATAAAATTTATAGGGTTTTCTGGAAAATCATTGAGGAGTAAAGCCTTTAAACAGTGACAGTAGTTTGAGTTTCAGGCTTCATATCGTTTAAAATGCATGTTAATGTAAAAACTGTTATCCTATAAATTTTCTAAGTTTAAAAGAATAATAATTTAAAATTGTCTCTATTTTGGGCTTTAGTTCCCCCCATTATCTTTGGCTTTGTCCAGATTTCTTGCACTAAGAAGTTAAGAGGTATGGACTACTGGGATGAGAGTTTCAGAGTCCATAATTGATATCTTGTATTGGTAATTTTCATTTTAAAAGGAGGACAGTAACCCTGATGTAATATCTTAAAGACAAGAGAGTTTAGTAGATATAAAGCCCTTTTAGGAACAGGTAGCCATTTAGCATTTCAAGTAATTTGCAATGGTGCATCATAGGTTCTGCTAAAAGGATAAAGCTGCAGATGCTGTTCTCTGCAACCTGCAATCTTTGGGTTTTGTAACCAAAATGGAATACAAGAAATGGGAGTCCACATTTTAGATTAGGCATTAGATTGTTTTTGGTTATTACTAGATGGGTAACTGGAAAAAGCAGATGAGTGAGACTGCAACAAAAGTTTTAATCGAGTCAATACTTTATTGATTATACTGGCAGCATGTTTTAGAAAAGGTAAGGAAAGCATCAGCTTAATACAGTAAAGTCATTTTTTTTAGCTCTCATTTGAAGAGCTGAGGGGATGGGGCGCTGGTTCATGGTAGTGGCAAAGGACACTGGTTCAGCCAACTACGCTTTTGATGTTGGGAATGTTATTTCCTTGATGATCCAATTTCTTAGCTATGGAGAAGATCGTTACATTAGTTTTCTTGGGATTAATTGCTAGTTTGTTAGAGAAGGTCCAGTTACATAGTTGAATAAAGTTGTCTTTGTAGCTTGTGTTGTAGATCAGAGTGGTTTGAGATAGATTGTAGCAGTAGAATATGATCAACATAATTGATTAAGTCACATTTTGGAAGTTTGAGTGGGAGATCATTAATTAATAGGGAAAACTGAAGTCAGACTAGTATGGATCCTTGGGGTACTCTTGTGTTCAGTGTGTCAATATGGAAAAAACAGAATAGTGAGAAAGTCAGTGTTGTGTTTTCCTCACTTTCTTCGCTGGCCAAAAAATGTATGTTGCGTTTTGTGACTTTGGCAGTGTCACTGTTTTTAGTTATGACCTCCCAAAGTTTTATATGTTTGGGGATGGCATAATTGCATCTCATATAATCGACATATTCATAGTGCCTCCTCTTGTGTATCTAAAATGCCTCTAATATATAATTTTCAGTTCAGACTGTATGGAGTTTTTCTGTTCATGGACTTTCTCTATGGGCTCCACCGAGTATGGCTGATGTCTGCAACAAATCATGCACAAATAAAGAAAACAATTATTCTACAGAAATACCATGTTATGTGTGTATTCATGTCACACTTATTCACACTTATTCATAAGTAACTGAGCAAAAAGTGAGTTTGCTGAAACATGCACTTTTTTAAAATACCAGAGCTGTTCTGTATGGTTCTCTGAAGGGGCCACAGAATGTCTTACAACAGTCTGGGAACTATAGAATAAAGGATTAAACTACTGAAATAATGATGTGTGCAAATAATGTTATAACTGAAGAATGCTTAGTAACAGCTGTTCTCAACAGGAAAAATATGTGAATCTCTATAATAAAATCCTCAGTCATTTCTATTTTGGCTTACTTTTTTCACTTTTTCTCCCTTTCCAGATGGCATGCCTCACAGCAATAATGGGGGAAATCCCAACAGCCATTACTTCTCCAACCCCAGCTATCACACCCTTTCCCAATGCACCAGCTCACCTCGTAACAACAACATGGATAGGACACCTCTTGGAAAGGTAAAGTACTCCTGAATAGCTTGTATGCAGGAATTTTAAAGGGAACAATGGAATGAAAGCTTGGTTTGTGTATCTCAGATCTTTATTCAAATATAGGAGATCATCTGCTTATCAGGTCATTTTGGGCATGGATCTCTGGATAGGTTATTGTTTGTAATTTCTTTTCTTTATGCTGGTGAAAAATATGTAAGTATGTTGCTAACTGGAAGTCATCTTAGAGAACTGATATGAATCTAACAGTGGATTGCCATCTTACAGAGAATCCTTTATATAATTTTTGTCTGCCATGTCCAATAAAAGAATATGAACTTTAACAGTCTGGTAAGATGCTTTAATTTTTTCTGAAAGGGAAGGAGGAGGATTTCTAGTGTCAGATTCTTTGCTCAATTTTCTTTCATCCTTACATTATCCAGTCCAAGTGTTCTAACATTTATTCCATTGGCAAAATACAAAAGGCACGTTCTGCATTTTCTTGTGGCTAGCTATACTATTCACATAGTATAACAAAAATTCTTGGGTTATATCACCACATTCTTCTGTCACTTGCATAACTAACATCCTTTCCTTTCTCTGCCGCTGTGGTTTTCAGATATTTCTTCTACTTGTTGAGATTATCCTTGTGGCAGTGTATGTACAGTACCTTCTACAAACAGAATTAACCCTGCTGCTGTATACCTGGTAGAGTAACCATGTATCATCTGTTCCCTCATATCACTCACTCCACCTTCTAGTGGTCTTACTTACATAGAAAGCTTTGCACAAAGCACATTTTGCTAAGTAAATAATAGAGGTGTACAATTAAAATAAAAGCCACATAAAGACTTATTGTACAGGAGACAGCTCATGCTTTCCCTGAAACCCCACACTTGCAGTGGTACCGTTTCTTGTATAATATATCCAGCTACTGAACACTGGCTAAGGTTTCAGATAAACTGAAACACATTCTAATCTTCCTCAACCCCCATCAGACAGATATCTATATTATCACTGAGGGGTGTCTCAAAGTTACTCTTTGTCGGTCTCTTTTCACTTATCAAAGAGCTAAAATCCTTTAGGAAAATCCTTTAGGAATGACAAGCCAGGTAAAAGAAATGGTGGAAGTATGGTGTTACTTGTCAAAAGTCATTTCTCACCTGCACATCACAGGGCTCTATACTTTGTTTTGTTTGTTTGTTTGTATCTTTGTTTATTTGTGTGCTTGTTTGTGTGTTTATTTATGTATTTGTTTACATCATCCTTCATAGTCACCACTGCTAAGCAAGTTATTTAGCCATATTCTCATCACCTCCTCTTCTACCCAATTGAACTGCTAACTATTCCACCTCCTTCGGTGCCTACTTAACATTAAGAATGTACTGTATATGGTGGTTAAGTTCAGTTGGAATGTACTGACAGATCTACATATTTTTTCAGGAAATCTTACACAGCCTTTCTGACAAGCTTTAACATCAAATTTCATCTCCATGAACAGACTGACACTCTACATTGTAGTTACTAATAAAACAGAAAAAGGTGCTAACCTGTGGAGGCCCCACCATATTCAGTGATCACTCTGCAGGTCTATTCTACTTACCTTGCAGGGTAGGAGGATAAACTCCCTGCTTATACTTTTACCATAAGGCAGTGCAATCTCAGAGCTTAGGATGCTGTCTTTTGCTGGCTAGAATACCATGGCAGGATTTTCAGTCATACCTGGGGACTTTAATTTAATCCTTACAGAACTTTGCTCTGGCCATAGTAAACATGTCCCATTATCACTCATCATCAGTGTGGTGGTTCACAGTACTGGCTCACCCCAGGGATTAGGTAGAAACCAAACCCCACTCAGAGGAATCTCTGGATAGTTCAAGGATAGGGACACATAAATCATCTTTGGTAATAGCTGTAAAAAAGAAGTGCAAAAGCATAAAACTCACTACCCAGAAACAACAACACCAGCATATGGATAAACCTACTAACTTTCATGAAGTTGTTCAAATAAATAAGCTTGCATTCTATCTCTGACACAGTGAATAACTCTGATTACTCAGCCATACTTGCCAGTATCATTTGTTGACCTGTGCCTTTCTGCTTACTATGCTAAATCATAATCAAGGGGTGCCCTGAACTCCCTATTCTGACCCTTTCACTTCTAAGCTTTCATTGTTAGATATTAAGAAGGCATTAATCATCTCCATCTGTTAGACCCTGGACCTAATAACTGAGATGACTAGATCATTTAATTCATAGCTGGTAATATAGCTAAATATCTTACAAATATCATGCTATAGCTAAATATCCTAAACATAGCATGCTATAGCCAAATATACATATCATACTATAACTTACTGATACCATGCTGCAGCTAAATATCTTATACATGTCATGCTATATAGTAAAATATCTTACACATGTCATTAGTACACCATTTAACCATCATTATTTTCCCCAAATGTTTGGAAAGTCATTTAGCAACTTCCCCAGTGAAATGTTTCTGTTTACTCTATTTCTCAATTCCCTCCACTTTCCACACAGGATATTTTTAAGTCCATTCTTGTACCTTATTGCCTTGTTAAACTTTGTGAGAAGGCAGTAATCAAACAGATGCAATAACAGCTTAGCAAGTATGTCCTCGGTGTCTGCCAGCACAGATTGTAAACTAGTTGAGGTGACATCACAGCACTTTATCTTCTCACAGATGCTTTCTTCCCAAACATAGGCAAATGAAGGGAGCAATCTTCACGTGCCTCACAAAGTCTTTCAATATGATGTGTCGCCCCCTACTGTTCAAGACCCTCTCTAATGTGGGCTTCAACAAATAAACAGTTAACACATTTATCCCACAAAAGACAGAAGTAACGAGGCCTCATTAGACTCACTAAACTGAAGTACTGAACTCATTTAAAAAGCAAAATCAGATGGTCATATAAAAAAACAAACATAATAAGATGCAGTCATTGGCTAAATCATAGATGAATGTTTGTGTCTTTCGGCTTTTCCCGGTTAGGGGTCACCACAGCGGAACTCCGGTCCGCTAATGATTAGCAGTAGATTTTTACATGCTGGCTTGCTGGGCCTAATGCACAACCTTCAACGAAGGAAGGCCCATTCACACATGTCGCCACACAGAAGACGCTCTAACTGAGAATCGAACGGGCAACATCTAACTATGAGGTGACAACGCTACCGCAGCACCACCACCACGGCTAAATCATAGATGAATAACAACATTAAAAACATAACTCAAAATGCTTTTGAGTAAAACTGAACATTAACATAATTAAATATCCTTAAGTAAAAGCTGTTCTGCAAAATAATATCTAAACATATTATTTTAGTACCCTTATCTTTGTTTCACTCTGAATGCTGACAGTGTTTTTGATCATCATGAGATGAGTAGTACAGAGATTCAATTGCCAATAAAGTTCTCTCTGTTCCAGTTTGTTCCCAAATTCACTTCCAACCTCATATCAAGAGAAATGTGCTGAAGGACAAACAAATAACAAAAATTCTGGCTACAACAGTGAATGCTTTAATAACATGTCGGTGTTGGAGGGCTCATGAATTCACTATGCTAGACTTTTATTGTTCTTGCTCAAATATATGGCTTCACATGAGGCACGTCTTGGTAAGTAAGTAACAACAGAGGTGTTAACAATTAAAATAATCCTTGCACAACGAGTTTTGTCAATATGTAAAAAAGCCATGTAGGAACTGGATTAAATGAAAGTGCATTGTGCACAAACGCAGCAGAGAAAGGTGGCATAGTATTTGGGTAGTAGTTAGACCATAATTAGTTTTACATGCCTTCTCCAAAACACCTTTTTTGGAATTGTTCCCTCTTTTGTTAACAGTCTGTCAAGGGTCCCACAGGGGTCTGCTCTTTGGCCTCCTATATTGACAGTATTTATTGGTAGATTACCTTTTGTCTAATCATGTTTACATGCTCTGCTGTTCACAGATGATCTTGTATTCTGGTGAGTACCTTCCCCTGCTGACAAGGTCAAAGATAACCAATAACCTTAGATATGCTTCTTCAAGAGTTTTACTGGTTTACCAACAAGCAACTGTTGACCAACACTAATAAAAAGCCATGATCATAATGTCTGGAACTTCCAAAAGGATAAATAGTTTCCTCTACATTAGGAGTGTCACTTTTTCAAATTGTACTTTTCTGGAGACAGTGAATGCTTTTAAGGTCCTTGCTGTTTGGCTGGAACCAAAGCTATTTTTAAAATTCACAAGAAAAGCACAGTCTAAAACAAAGTCAATAAGTAACATGTGTGCTTTAACTTGCGGCTGTAACTGGAAAACGTTTGCTAATACTACACTAATAGTGTCTTGTTACAGGTCCTGAATTACAGAAGCTGCAGATTTATAATTCTGACCCTCATAAGGGAGCATCACTACTTTAGCATAAATAACATGGAATGGTTACCTCTAAGGAAGCTCTTGCCCCTTCTGTGTCTACAATTCCTGGAGTTTTTATCACTGGTACCTAAGCCTGATATTAAAAGAGAACTCTGTAGCCTAAAGCACTTAAACTGGAGTAAGCAGTCTAACTGAAGTAATTCCCCAAAAAACTAGTGAAAAATCCTACTTGGTATTAGTTCAAAGTAGGTACAATACCCTGTGTCTTACTGTTCACCAGACTACTTCAGATCAATTTTACAGTAGGGGAGCTAGAACCTATCACAGTATTCAGTATGCATATGGCAGAGAAACTAATCCTGGTTAGGAAGTGAGTCTATCACAAGACCACCCCCAGCACATGCACAACAGGCACTTTGAATCACTTATCACTAATTCATCTATGACATGATAGGCATGTTGGAGAAACTGGAGCAGTCAGCAAAGATCCAGGTAGAGTCAAGGGGAAACTACAGATTCTACACAGAAAATGCCTAAAGCTACAATCAGACTAGAGAACCAAGCATTGTGAGGCAGGAATGCCACCTGCTAATCCACAGTGCCACAGAAATGCTAACTGCTGAGCCACAGTGTCACAGTAATGCTAACTGCTATGTCACAGTGCCACAGAAATGCTAATTGCTATGCCACAGAAATAGGTTCATAGATTCATAGGTTCATGGATTAGTACTAAGCTAACTGCCCTTGCGAGCCATTTTAAGCCTAGCCAATTATCCCTTGTGAGACTCAAACCCTGCACCTTCTGTTTGTAAGGGAAACACCTTAACCATTAGGCCACCCTCCCAACCCCTATCAGATGGCATTCCTGCATCACAGTGCTTGGTTCTCTAGTCTGATTGTAACTTTAGGCATTTTCTGTGTAGAATCTCTAGTTCCCCCTTGACTCTACCTGGATCTTTCTGGCTGTTACAGTTTCTCCAAATGCTAACTGCTATGACACAGTGCCACAGAAATGCTAACTACTATGACACAGTACCACAGAAATGCTAACTGCTGAGCCATGGTGCAACAGAAATACTAACTGCTGTGCCATGGTACCACAGGAATGCTAACTGCTGGGTTCCAATGCTACTGAAAAGCTAACTACTGAGCCACAGTGCCACAAAATGCTAACTACTGTGCCACAGTGCCACTTAAATCCTAATTTCTGAGCCACAATGCCACACTCCGTATCTTAACAGGAGGCAAGTTCCCATGCAAAGCAAATCTTATTCCCTCCCCTCCTCAGGAACTGCATACCTACACTAACTTCAAACTATACATCACAAGATCTGGGTAATTTCAAAAATGATAGCAGTCTCTGTGTTGTTCATTACGTAACACATACAGTAGCTGTCTATATTTCTTTTATTGTCTGGATGTAAATACAGCAGGTGATTGTATACCTAATCCCACACTTCCTATGAATACATGAAAACTGAGAATACCTAACCTGCTATGTACAAATATAACAAGTGCCATGTACAATACATTAATGATTTACCTTATGCCCATTTGGTGGATTCAGGGGTTAATATTAGATCTGTCTCTCAGCCTGCTGAACATAACTAAATAATACCTCACAGGAATGGTGAGGAGTCTAGAGGTGCAGAAGACAGAGTTAGCCATTGTGGTACTGGAAGTGTCTGTGGGCTTTTCCTGGTAATGTCTTAAGTTGCAGAGAGCCAGTACAGCTCCTAACTTGCATGGGCATGCATTGCTATGAAGGCAGAGTAAATGCATATTCCTATGCAAGATATGTTGTGGGCATCAGTTTTTAGACTAAATGTAGGGAGGCCCACTTATGCTGTACTCTCAATCTCTACCAGTCAGCTTGCAGGTAGTGATGACATCAGGCCATTATTCATTCAGTCATTCATTCATTTATTCATTAATTCTCTAATTACGTAAATTATCTAATTCAGGGTCCTAAGGGGAAATACAGCCTATCCCCGGACACAGTGGGTGCAAGGCAGAGAAACCAATTCTGGAAGTGATGCTAGTGTATTGTAGAACACACTCACTCACTCAGTCATGCCTATAGGCAAGTTGGAGGATTACCAGTTTACTTATGGCATATCTCTGGAGTCTGGGTTGAAACTGGAACACCTGGCAAAAACCTATGGAGGCATATGAATGAGAAGCAGACTGTCTTGTCAAAACACAGAAGTGAGTCTTAAAATTATGAGATGGTAGCCCTTTCAGAAATATTAGTTTTGATGTTGCTTCTACTGTAAACAGCTGTAATGTATATGTTTGTTTCCTTTACAGTCAAAAAACAACCAGCTGTTTGTAAACTTGAAGAATACAGACTCTAGAAAACGTGGTCCTATGGTTGATTATACTGGAACCCTGCCAGCAGACTGGAAACATGGTGGTTACCTCAATGAATTTGGTAAGAATATCAATTTACCAATAACTGCATGAGCACTTTCCATAGTCATTAGAATCCCATGTAACAGAACATACAAGCTGCCTCATCCTTCACTGAAATAGGTCACATGTATCTATGTATATGTATGTGTATGTGTGTGTGTGTGTGTGTGTGTGTGTGTGTGTGTGTGTGTGTATATATATGTCCAGTATAGGAACAGCTAACCGTAATAACCAACCCATTGCATTGCACCCTTTTATAAGCTTATTAAATGATGATTTGCCTTCGATTTATAATTTCATGCAAACATGGAGATGCATCAATTGAAGAAACACTAGGAGCGTTTGTTGAGTAAATGGGGTGTAACTGCAGCAATTAGTGCATGTGCTCATTTGGGGTATGCATTTGTGCAGCTAGCTGAGGTACCGCTTGTCATTGCCTGAGCAGCAAGTACAGACAAAGTTCCTCTCTAAACAGGCATATCTTTATTCATTGTCATGTTAGATATATATCCCTGAGGACTCAACCTTACTGAACAAGCAGTAAAAGGAATATCCATACTATGGGAAGGGTTTGAGCAGGTGTTGTGAATGTATTGGCTTAATTGCTAAGTAGTCATGTGATTTATGAGCTTTTTATTAAGGTGTAAGCTGGAATGTGTTGTTTGTTTTTCTGATGAGGTTGGTGTGGGACACTGACGAAAAGCCTATTATTGTTGAGCTTAAAATAAAATTTTAACTTGCAGTTTATCAGCATCACTGTGTCTGGAATTGGTGCATCTGCTGAGGTTTATCGTCTTGCCGGCTTCCTTTTTCAAGTTTGGTTTGTTTTGCGGCATTTCAGTTTTTTTGTGGTTGTTGTGGTTTGGGAGCCATGGCTGACATACAACCTGAGCCTTCCCCACAGGCGGAAGCAGGAGATTTAACTGTTTTGATCAATCTGCTCACCCAGAAGGTTGATTCTCATTCACGACGTATGGAAGATTTGGTGGGGTCCTCGCAGCCTTTGTTTGGCAGTGACATTCTCCAGGGGAGGACTCCTTCTTCCAACCTTGCTGGGGCTCAACTTTTCCAGTCGTCAGTTACAGCAACGGATGTTTGTTGTGCAAATGCGATTGGTGAACAACTGCAGAATAGACCGACAGGGGCTGACTGTAGTGTTTCCACTGCTTCACCACATTTGGATACCGGCAGATCGGATGGAGTCGGTATAATAGAAGCAATGGGGATGAGTGATTCGTTGCAAGGCCAGGTATGTTCTCATTTAAACATTTGGTTAAATCAGCCGTTTTTGTTCAACAAAGTATCAGAAGGGAGCCCTAGTCATCCAGGCTCTTTAGGGGAAGTAGATTTGGCGCAGAAATTAAATATGTTTGACCACAAATTAATAAAGATGAGGAAGTTACAGCTGGAAGTAGCTTACTTCGAAGAGTGCCAGCGGTCCAAAGTGGTTCCCAAGGGGCTCCGAACCTGGCAGTATCCTACAGGATTAGAGGAAGGCTCTGCCTTCCACAAGGATTTACTTTTGCTGTTCGATAGACATGGCTTTGAATTACTTAATTTGATTTTAAACATTATAAAGAGGCCATCAGTGTATTGTCTGGGGAGCTTACTGTGCTGGTTGAGGCTGTAAGACATGATTCTAACTTTACCAGATATAGATACGATTACGACCGTATTTTCACCAGCATCGATCAGCAATTGCATAAAATCAATTCTAATAAAATTAGGAAACTTCAGAGGGACTTGAAGGCTTATAGGGAGGGGGTGGCTTATCCCAAACCACCCAGATCCCAAGGCAATTTCTTATCTCCAGCTGCCTTTTCCTTCGGTCCTACGCCAGCTATAGATACTTCTAGGGCCAATAGGTCGTCATTTGGGAATGAGGTGGATGCTCCTGGTGGTTCAGTCCAACAGAACCAGACTCGGCACAGTGACTGGTCGTCTTCTCGGAACCAACCATCTGATTTAGTACCAAAAGCCGAAGATCAAAATTTTCAGGACAATGCCTCAACCCATCAACCCTCTCCGGGGAGGAAGCAGAGATACAGAACCAGGAGGAGGAATTAGGTTTGCCTGTCTTTTCTACAGTATTCCCAGTAATGAGCCCGTGTCAGATTGTTACCAACACTGGAAGATTTACAGCTATTCAGGGTTTGTTTTTACCCCACCACTGGTGGATCTCCTGGCTAAGGGTTTGACATTTGTACCCAGTAGGAGGGCAGATGTGGCCAATACCTTGATTGACCTCAAGCTTTTTATTAGAAAGCTTAATTTCCAGCTTATTTTTGGGGATCAGGTCATGATGCCGAAGGATTTTCACGTTCCAAGTACATTTAATCCCCTTTACATCATTCTCTTTGTCTTTTTGAATGACTGTGTGACTTAGACATTCGTCATTTATTGAAATGTAAACAAATTGTTCCTTATAATATCAACAAAGATGAGAAGTGTATTTTAGAATTGTTAACCAATTCTTCTGTGAGGGTTATGCAGCCAAACAAAAGGGGGAGGACTGGTAGTGATGGAAGAGGTAGATTACATTCAGAGAATGGAAAATATTCTGGCATCTGAAACCTGTAGGGAGGTTTCGAAAAATGAGTTGAATCAGAGTGTGACCAGGGTCTGTACTTATTTCAAATACATATTCATTAATGGAGTCACTAACATGGAAGTTTTTAACTATATCTGTACCCCTAACCCCAGGATATCTGCCCTGTTTGGCAATCCGAAGAGTAATAAGAATGTGCATGACCCCCCCCCATGTGCCAATTGGTGAGTGCAAGGGGCAGTGTGACTTACGCTGGGGCGAAGGTGGTGGACACGATTTTGAAAAAGTATGTGTCCAGTGAGTCCCACATTTCTAAAGACTCCTGGTCATTTCTTGAGAGGGTTAATCGTACCCCTTGTACAGGGGAGAGTAATTTCTTGACAATCGATGTTATTGATTTGTACTCTTCCATCCCTCATTCCATAGTGTTAGAATGGATTGAAGCTATCATGACCATTAAACAGGCACCTGCTGGGGACATTCTGATGGTGAGGGAGTTATTGGACATCATTCTGACCTGTAATTTTTTTTCCTTTAACAATCGTTGGTTCCACCAATTAATAGGGGTCCCTATGGGGTCTCCTTGTGGGGCCAGCATTGCCAATTTGGTGATGACTTACTGGGAGAGAGAGTTTGTTTTCCCTAATCCTATCATTCAGGAGAAAACCCTTCTTTACACTAGATTCTTGGATGATATTTTTATCATTCTACAGGGGGAGAGGGAAGTGGCTGAGACACTGTTAGATAGTTTTAATACCTCCACCAGTTTTTTGAAATTTACATTAAATTTTTCTAAGGAGAGGATCTCTTACTTAGATGTGGAGTTATTTAAGGATATCCCTCTAGGCTGTTTTACTGCCAAAATTCATCGTAAAGTAACTTTTTCTAACTGTTATTTACATTTTGAGAGCAGTCACCCCTTCCATCAGAAGAGGTCGATAGTAAAGGGGCAGTTGGTGAGGGTGGCGAGGATGGTGTCTAAGTTCAGTGACTTCCTTGAAGAATGTGAGTTTATTCGTGGCCTTTTTTTGAACAGGGGATACCTGGACCATCTCATATCAGAATTGGTCAAGGAAGTTTGCAGGAAGAGGAAGAATGGGCTCTATGTACCAATTTTGGGCAATAATGTAGCACCCCAGAACCCCGAGCCATCCCATATGCAAGCCTATGTGAATTACCTTTGCAGTTTTATTACAACTTTGAATGTTGATGCAAGGGACATTTCCTCCATCATAAAGAAAAATTGGAGTATTTTACGATTAGACATGCAAGGTAACTCACAGTTTGAGATCACACCCAAGGTGGTGTTTAGAAGGGGGTTGAATCTGAAGAGTATTCTACAGATGAAATCGAACCATGCCCCGGTTAGGGGGATGTACAAATGCAATATGTGTAAATACTGTAGGTTTATTAAAGCAGGGACCTTTTTTAGTATTGGGGAGACCAAATACCCCATCAGGGGTAGATTTAACTGTGCCAGTTCACATGTGGTATATTTGGCTAGGTGCTCTTCATGCCCGGTGTTTTATATAGGATAAACTGACAGAAAACTTCAGGAACGCCTTTATGAACACCTTTATGCCATCAAAAAAGAGAAGATGGAGAATGCGCTTGCCAGGCATGTTAAGGAATACCCGGGTCATGAATTTACTTTTTCAGTCATTGATCAGGTAGTTTCTTCCAATAGGGGGGGTCCAGATACTTTACTTTTAGAACAAAAGGAATTAATTTGGCAGCTAAAACTAGAAGCTTATCATTATCCAGGCTTAAATGGAATGTTATCCATTTCTTGTATTTTAAAATTAAGAAGTTTGGTTAGGTAATTTTATTGTATTTATTTTTGTAGATTGCATCCATTTTAATTTCTTCATCTATTTTTTATCTATTTCAGCATGGCTTACAAAAGTATGGATATTCCTTTTACTGCTTGTTCAGTAAGGTTGAGTCCTCAGGGAAGGGTTTGAGCAGGTTGAGCAGGTGTTGTGAATGTATTGGCTTAATTGCTAAGTAGTCATGTGATTTATGAGCTTTTTATTAAGGTGTAAGCTGGAATGTGTTGTTTGTTTTTCTGATGAGGTTGGTGTGGGACACTGACGAAAAGCCTATTATTGTTGAGCTTAAAATAAAATTTTAACTTGCAGTTTGTCAGCATCACTGTGTCTGGAATTGGTGCATCTGCTGAGGTTTATCGTCTTGCCAGCTTCCTTTTTCAAGTTTGGTTTGTTTTGCGGCATTTCAGTTTTTTTCTTAATGTAAGCCATTACATGGTCCACTGAATTGCCACCTTATATATAACAGATCCCAAATAGTGAGAGTTGCTGGTACCCTCTCTAAATGTAAGACTGTAACTAGTTGGGTACCACAGGGATCATTGCTGGGCCCTCTCTTGTTGTACTTATTTTACAGATATCTAAGGCAGTATCCCTGAAGTGTGGTTGACCAAGTTTGCTAAAGACTGCAAGCTTGGCACTGCTACCTGCTCATTCCACTGATTAGGGCAGCTCGTGGCCATGGCTGCTGGGCTGCAACCCCTCAGTAAAAATAAGAAAAACTCCAGCGAAATAATTCATTCTGGAAAGAAAAATAACAAAAATAATTTTTGTTGTTATTATAAGTTTTTAGCTGAGGTAGGAACTCTGCACATGCTATTATTGCTCATGCATGGAGTTCCAAGAATGTCCGAAATCCCAAAAAAAGACCACACTCTGTTTACTTTGCTTGCAAGGCTGTTTATTAAAACAGCCTGGCACTTCAAAGTTTTCCATGTATATAATACAAAAGTTCCAGGTAGAAAATGAAGTTAAGGTATTCCTAGGAAGCTAATACATTTGTCTATTGTTACATTTGAAAATATTTTAGTATACAGAGTGTGATAATGTGTTTTGTTAAATTTTATAATTTGTTGGTTGGTTGCAACAACTGCTAATGCTCTTAACTCGTGGCATTTGGAAATTATTCATTTCTGCAGCTTGTATATTTATGCTTTGTGACTTCCAACATGATTCATATTTCAGCAATATAAGCAGGATAATGTTTGTTATTAGGTCCTACATAGTCAGCAAGGAATACTACAGAACATTATAAATGTAAAATGTCTCAGTTTTCTTGAAAACCGTTTCTTTTACTATTACAGAATCCACTTGAATACTCAGTAGCAATCACTTCACCCCACGACTTATCATTGTTATCCTCTCACAACACAAGTAGTACAAGAAATGCCACCCGGCGGTAATGGATCCTGGTTATTAATGCAGCTGCAATAGCTGCCATTTCTGTATTAAAGTAAACATTAGTATCTTTCAGTTCCTTCCACATTGCCAGTCAGTTACTGGTCCCCAAACTCTACTTTGGTATGCAGTTCATATAGAATTACTATTCAGATAGTGTCTCCCTATAAAATATTACTTTTTGTATGATCCAGAATTAAAAAGATACTTTAATATCATTCCATAAAAGTTTGTTAAGCAATGCATTCTTAGCATGCAGTCAGGAATTCTGGAGAAAGAATGATCTTCTAGCATGAAGCCAATTGAAATAGCAGGAGAAATACTAGTTGTATAAATAATAAAACTACTGAGTGCATCAGAGGAGTATGCTGAATTGTGTAGTTTGTCTCTTTTTGTAATTTAACAGGAAAGCTGGCTGTATGTGAACATATTTTTATGCCTGAGGTGCTCTGTATCAAGACATTTAATAAAAACAGCAATAAGCAGAAAATGAGAAGATTGTGGCAAATCAGCATAACAGCTTGCACTGTTCCCGGAAAGGTGCAGCTGTCAGCAGTACTTTCATTTTTCTATAATCGATGAGAATTTCATAAAGAGATAAATGACATAAAAATAAATCAATGACTCTCAGATGCAGACAGGCATGGCCAGCATTACTGGATGGTGGATATGCACTCAGTTCCAGTGTAGCCTGAAAAAACATGCCTTTAGTAAGCCTTGTGAGGTAGCAAGACATCCTTGATAATTTTGCATCAAAGATTGTTGTTGGCATTTTGTTGTATGTATGTTTGTGAATATATGTATATAAACACACACACACACATATTTTAACCAGGAATTTGTTGCAACAGAAACTAAGAACTCTTGAGTACTTGAACCTCCTGTATTATCACAAAAGGAAGATTATACTTCAGTAATGGCAGTGTTTGAATTTTGCAATTTAAGGAAAGATTACAGAATGCTGTATTCATCATCTAGAGACTGTAAATATTCTCTAACCTGAGTTTCATTTGTTTCTTTATGTAAGAAGTTTGCTGAGCAAAATTAATTTGTGTTACTGTCCAGTAAACAGTTTGAGTTTTTTGCCAAGATACTTGTTTCCTTCTAGTTTTAATTTTTTGGTGTGTAATATGAGAAACCGAAATACAATTTCTTTGTTAGAAACAAAAATACTTGTTTCCTGCTCTACTTGATAAAATACGGTAAATGCCCTTGTTTTGTGCTTAAAAATAGTACTATATTAGTTCATTGCAATATTTGCCTTTTTAGTGGAGTGGAAAAGCTAAGGACTGCAGTCAGAAAATAATGACAGGCCCTTAAGTCTCAGGCTTAATAGCCTTTAGAAAAAAACATGCTGATGCAAAGTGTGCTATTCTAGCAACTTTCTAAGTATGTAAACTAAGAGCAATATGATATATGTCCCTAATTTTGGTCCTTTATCCTCTATTATCTGGAGGAGAGTGGAGTGAGTTGTATACTGTATTCTGACAACAGTGAAATGAGAAGATAGATTCCTGTATAGCAGATGTTTATGCGTATATTCATATGTTTGATCACAATTAAATGTTTTGTGGTGTACAGCCACAATCATATGTGTGTGTGTGTGTGTGTGTGTGTGTGTGTGTGTGTGTGTGTGTGTGGATCTACTTCTAAATTTCGAACTTTCAAAACGTCAACTTCCTTATGGTCGAGACCATAAGCTTGAAGTTTTGAAACTTCTAACCATTTAAATGGAGATGGCTGTACAGTGCAGAACGGTATATTTACCATTTTCCTCACTGCATATTTTATTAGTGGGGTTTTGGGGGTGCAGGGGGGTCTTGCCTCCCTGCAAAAATGTAAAAAATATATATTTTTAATTTTTATTTATTTAAATTTCAAAGTTTCAAAACTTTGATCTTATTGTCTTGATCATAAGAAAGTCAACACTTTGAAAGTTCAAAATTTAGAAGTAGACCCGTGTTTGTGTGTGTGTAATATATGTATGTATGTGGTGGGGCCAGCACAGATGGTCTCAAGTGTGTGTGTGTGTGTGTGTGTGTGTGTGTGTGTGTGTGTGTGTGTGGTTTAGTAGAATGTCTCTAATTTTACCTCGTCTTAGTCTGTTCTTGGTAATGTTTGTAGCTTTTCTGGCAAATCATTGAGGACTGCAGTCAGTAAACAATGACAAACACATGACCTGTGTCTCTTTTCAAACCATGAAAGACACAGTCCTAGCTGACTTCCTATTTCTTTGCAAAACCAGTGGTTCTACAAACAGTTGTACTAGGGACGTAAATTTATGCCAACAAATAAACAAGACTTGCAGGAGAGACAGGTTCCTAACTCAATGTATTCTCAGCCTATGGAATAAGTTGCCACTACAGGTCAAGCAAAGCACTACTTTGTATTTGTCTGTTTTTAAGGCTATTCTTCATGATTGGATGGGTAGTTATAAATTTACACTGGGGTTATTATCTATTGCCCTGCTTGATTTGGAAGGTGGGCATTAAGTACTTGTAAAGGGTGGCAATAATTTTTAAGTGTTTCTACTTAAAGGTGTATATGGCCAGGCCTGTTTATGGTCCCTGTAATAGCTTGCCTACTGTTTGTTTATTTATTTATTTCACATTTGTTAACTGGGTTAGTCCAACTGAGTTTGCAAACAAACCCATTTTCAGTGGAGACCCGAGGGGAAAAGCCCCAGCAAATATATAAGTAAAGATAAAGTGACAATATACAAATATTAAATACCAATTGAAGAAACAAAAATCCACTTCTGGAGCCGATATACTACAACCCAAACTGAAATTTATTAATAAAATTCACAAAGGAAAAATACATCCACAATAGTCAAGCGCTTTCGTCAAATGATTTCTTCAGAACGTTCTTATATCTGTAGTGTAAATGACATTAAAGAAGCAGCAAGTGAAAAGACCGGTATTAGAGAGAGACCAGAATTGTAACTTCCTATTAGTTACCTGCACCAGCTAATGATCCTGATCTAGGATCAAGCTCCTTGGGCCCTGTGGCAAGACTGGGTAAGAGGCTGTGCATCTTCTTTTAGGTTTCTTACAAATTGAGCCACATAAAGCTTTTAATAGGCAGAATGTGATTATAAACTACTCATTTTCAGCATCCAAGGCAAGAGGGGACCAGATTCTGTTTATAGCTGCCATGTGGAATCGTACTCTTGAATACCCAAGAAAGAAGTTGCTAAGTTTATTTTTGATATAAATGTGCTGATTTCTGAATACTTATTGCAACTGCATTTTTGTAAAGCAATAAACTTTCAACATATGCCACTGACACAGATCTCCGCTTAGCCAGTTGAACCACATTTGAAAAGAGCTCCTGGTTTCCTATTCCCATGATAAATGTCTTTGAACCTAACTTTGGTACAAGGACTTTTCTAGTGTGGGTTTAATGGGGATGTGGTGCAATTTAAGAAGCTGCACTGAAATAATGTAACCACGTCATTACATAAATTTCTCCTGTTCTTTAAGAAAATATTCACATTTCCGTATGGCCTAGGTTTTAAAATCTGATTTAGCAACCATCAAACGCATTGTATGGCCAGTCAGACTGCATTGAGAGTTAGCAGCCATTTTTGAGGTATGTGTATATTATACCGCATGTGCATACATGTTCATGTGTGTGTCTGTGTCTGTGTGTGTTCATTCCCACGGCTGGCCTTAGGCATAGGCGAACTAGGCGACCGCCTAGGGCGCCGTACAGGCTGGCCTCAAAAGGGCACAATTTACGAACCAAAGTTCTGTTGTGTCGACCCCTAACTGGAAAAAGCAGAAAAGACAACAACATTTGTTTTTTTTTATTTCACCGTCGCCCCGGCCTCAAAAGGCCACAATTTACAGACCGGAGTTCTGCTGTGATGACTGGGCGGAGTGTCCTTGATTTTTGTTAATTCTTATCCCAGTGTGTGTTTTTTGCCACTCAAGAGGGACGATTAGTTGTGCAATACTTGGCATTAAAGTCATGTGCTATTATTCGACAGAAAATTTAAGTAAAACTGACCATTAACTCCCTTTAGTTTTCTAAATGAACATGGTTACTGTTTTAAGAGCTTCCCTGAGGTATGACATTTGCTTCCGATGATTTCCATCTTCGGTAGTGATCACTGAGATAAAAAGCCACAAGAAAATAGACAATCACAAAACAAAGAAATGCATTGAGTTAAACGTGTAATAAATGCATTGGTGATTCTTAAACTTGCATTGATCTTCTACGCAAAGAAAGACTCCATTACTTAGAGCGCATTATTTATGCCTGTTACAAATGCTTAATGCATATAGAAATTATAAAGATTGCATGGATGGTACTGGCAAGAGAAATAACACCATACTCTTCTGGATTCTTATTGAAACAGTAAAGGCTCAATAATTTTTGATAATTTCAGCCTGCAGGTAATGCTTTGCCTGTAGTACTAACGCTGTTATACTCGGGCATCAACTATCAAATTTACTCTGGCTGGCATGTATTCATCAGCTATCACTAAGAATATCTTGTCTGAATTATTAATCATTTTCTACTTAATTATCACTGTTTGAGGAGGTATAGACTGTTGATAATATTTGGTTGAACAGCAACAATTTATTTTCAACAACAAGTAGATGAGAGGTCAAGATAAATTGCATTTGATCCTAATGTCAATGGATGAAAGGTCCTAGATAGATACAGTTTTGGCATTGAGCTATTTGTATATATGCATGTGCTTATATATATATATATATATATATATATATATATATATATATATGTATTATCTATATATATATATATATATATATATATATATATATATATCTAAATATGTATTATCTATCTATATATATATATATATATATATATATATACACACACACACACACACACACACACACACACGTGTACATATATTTTTATAGATTTATTATCAAAATGTGGAAGGGCACTTATGCGAAACTGGGATGGTGAAATTAGTGTTTTCCAGTTTTCTTAATGCCAATCCAGAAATTTTCAAAACCACATTAGCTAATGGGGGATTGACGTTCTGATAACAGATCGCAATATAGTGGGGATCGGGAAATTTACCCTTTTCCTCACAGTAGTGCGATCTTGGTGTTGGTATATATAACATGCAGGGGGTGTGGGGACTGCAGAGGGGCTTGCCCCCTGCAAAACTGTAAAAACTTGTGCTGTAGATGTACAATTTCTATGGCAGCTTCAGAACAACTGCCTAAGGGTCTGACGTCACCTCCTGATATTTCAAATAAGTTCTAACGCAGATGTCAAGGTGATAATTTCCAGCATTCTCTAAAAGTGATATTACCAAATTCAAAAAGTCAGATTGAGCAAGTGAATAGATTTTGTTGTGAGATTCGACGTTTTGACAGTAAACCTATGTTTATTTATATATATGTATATATATATATATATATATATATATATATATATATATATATGTCAGCCTTATCATTGAGGGTTACATACTGGAGCCTCAGCATTTCTTTCTCAATCCTGTCATTAACTAAGGATCCATGACTGAAGGACAAGTGATGACTCACCTTTAATTCTCCAAACCCTTTTTTGGGCACCAGCCTGAAAAGGGAAATTCTAAATTTTGAGAAGGGGGGCCTAAAGGGACCAACAATTTGATCCGCTGATACATTTTTCTCAAAGATTTCTCTCCCAATAGTTAAATTAAAATTTTGCATTGTGAGAAGGAGGTGGGGACAGAAACATTTAATTACACAGCAAGAGTAGAAATAACATGTTTTTGCTTAGTTGCCATAACTGGATATTCCTGTAAAAAGAAAACAGCACATCTGATTTGATGGAATAGTGGTTTTGGTGGAGATCCAGTTTCAACTTTAATATTACAGGAAAACCCCTCTGGCTCATCCTAAGACCACCATTTTACCACAGGATGCCCTTTACCACAGGCCAAACAGTTGTGGATGAAATGATTAGACGGTTGTATATACAGACCCTTGCTTTTAGCCTTCCCTCTGAAACTTACCTGATCCAGTCAAAAAAAAAATAAATAAATCACAGGTTTCATTAATTTAAGAAAGTATTGCTCTGGCTAAACTCTGGTTAAGTCAAATGAGAAAAATAATAGAGGAAGATTATATGTGAATTTATTGCATTTTAAAGCAAAAACAACTTCTGTCAGGTAGACTAGAAATTCAGCATATTTGAAAGAAGGAATCTTTTGTTGCACAGCATTCTTGAGGAAGAGAAGTGCAATGACATAGCATTGCTCTTATTAAAACGTATCCCACAAGTACTACATCTTCTAAGTCAATTTCAAATGGACAAGTAAGATCAGGTGAATAACTGGAACACAAACCAAACAGTAAACATAAAAACGATGGCCAATAATCACAGATTTGTGCTCAGTGCTGCTAGCATGACAGCACTGACAAAGAGCAAATGTAATATTTTCAGAAATAACTACATTCTTAACTGTAAGTCATTGATTTTTTCCCTCAATTTGGCTTCTAAGAGGAAGATACTGAATCCTCAGGAAAAAAACTATGTTGTTGTGTCTTTCGGCTTTTCCTGGTTAGGGGTCGCCACAGTGGAACTCCGGTCTGCTAATGAACTATAAAACTTTACAATACTCTAGAAGAAATCCAAAGTGCCAAAAAATATCACTATGAAATCCACAATTCCCTAGAAGAAGCTATAAGCCATCTATAGTATATGAGATCCCTGTCTTTAAGATAATGGAGTGGACTCCCTCTTTTACAAGAAAACTAAAGAAAAAGATGGAGCGAAAACCATCTATCTTGGCAAAAAAAGAACAATATTGATAAAAAGAAAACATCTCAAATCAATTAACCTAATAAATCATTTCACATTTATAGTCTCCAGTCATTATAACAGCATTAGCTATATACTGTCTTACTGTCATCTTGAACAAATTCCCTCAGCACTACTCACAAATGGTCATTTTACACATTTTCTCATATTAACTGTTGTAAGACTCCCTGTTTTAAAACTTTAAACATTAAAATGCAATCTGACATGAGAAAGAGTGATTTGAAAGTTTAACTGTTACACTTTTAAAACATTTTTGCAAGACCTCCACACCTCCCAGTATGGAAAGTTGTGCACCCATAACCTTTCTACATTCACATACAGATGTACACACACACACACACACACACACACACATGCGCATATATATGGGTTTGATTCCAAAAGATTTGCTTTCAGTGTTAAGTAATGACTTACACTGAGAGTAGGCTGAAGCAAGTGTTTTGGAATCTGGCCCCTGGTATAAGCCTGCTTATAGATAGTTTACACTGAAGTAGGTCACTTAAACTAACAGCAAGTCCTTTGAGATCAAAGCAGACTTACACCGAGAACAACTCTTTTGGAATCTGGCCCTATATCTATGCTACTTGTAATCATGTAAACTTCTTATCGAATATCACATTAAATATCTTCCCACCATTTCTGATCATAGCTATAGGTGCACCAGTTTGTATGGAGTTTAAAAGGAATAAATTTTATTATGGGATATGTTTTGTTTATATATTGGAGTGTTTTGTGGGTCGATGTGACCCATCTGTGGGCGTGGCTCAAATAGGGGTGTTCCTTGTGTTCAGTGTGGGTGGGGCTTAAGGGGTACCAGAGCAGTACTTCGCCTAGGGCACCGTTTCAGCTAAGGCCGGCCCTGTTCATTCCATGTATGTTATGTGAGTGCATGTCTGTGCATATGTGTTGTATGTGTGTCCATGTAACCGGGAAGCGTGATAAGGACAACAGTTAGGTTGTAGATGCTCCTCCTACGGGATGTACATTAATGCCTGTGTCTCTGACTCTAAGCTTATGAATCCTAGCTTTTGCTTCTTATTTATATCAGTCTGCCTTAGTATTGAGGAATCCCCTCTTGCATTGGTTTGCTTTTCAACATACATTTTGAATACCACCACTAGACCAATTGTACCTTTCTCTTCAGTTCTAATCTGAGTTTTATTACATTTTACAGATCTTGTGAAGAACACAGCATACAGTTCAAGCACTTGTTCTCTAAACAGCACTGAGAACCCATACGCCACTATAAAAGATCCACCAATATATATACAGAAGAATACAGAGAGTGGCTATGTGGAGATGAAATCACCAGTACGAAGAGATTCTCCCTATGCTGAAATTGAGAATTCTTCATCAACTACCAAGAATGTTTATGAAGTTGGTGAGTAACTATTTAGTGTTACTCTTCATCTTTTTATTTCTCCATGATATCATTTTCAGGTAGGTATAGAGCTTATCAATTCAATCCAGTCCTGTCCATGTTATGTGAACTAGAAACAGCCATCGTCTAATTAACTGGAAGACATCATTCCATATGGACACTTTGATAGTTTATGCCATGATTCTATGTGATGGTATAGGCCCAGTCCGGCTAGACATTTTGACGCTTCTCAGAGTTTTTCTGTCCCTATCCTGCCATGCAGCAATCTCTATATCTATGGAAGTATTTTGGAGGGGCATTCCTTTCCCCCTCCCACCTGCACTGTAGTGCTATCATACTTGTCAACTGTCCAGATTCTCATCGAATGTCCAAATTTTTGCCTCATATGTTTGGTCTGCCGCTCTTAATATTTGTGTTTTTTTGGCAAATTATTGAGGAATGAAGAGACTAAATAATGACATACATATGAGTTTCAGATTTCATATTCTTCAGAAAGTGCAAGTTAATGCAAAATCTGTTATTCTAGCAACTTTCTAAGTTTATAATGGCAATATTTACAATCTGCCCCTCCCCCAATTATTTTTAGTTTTATCCAGAATTCTTGCACTTAAAGGCTGAGTCATGAGTATCTTTTGACTTCCTTTCTATGCGATGGTCACTCTGTGTACAATGACCCTTACTGTTGTTCCCTGGAGACTTTCCTTTAGCTCTTTAGTCCTTTCTCACGAGTCACTTTCTGTTACTCAGAATCTTTATATCACAGCATGAGCTGCAATGGTGTGAAAAGTAAGATGCAAACAGCACTCCATCCCTTCCTAATAGCAGTCAGGATGTTCTGCTCTCACTTCCATGCAAACCACTTGAATAATATCAGGCATCTAATTCAGTGCTGCTTCACTGATTTTCTGGTTGAATATGCTACATTAGTTATACTGGCAGTGAGACTGCAAGCAGGGGCTGCATTTACAAAAAAATAAATGCACAGCAGTTGGGAAGGCCCTTAAATATTCTGATAGCTTTTATCAAGTCTTCATGATAGACAGTGATATCCCAGCCTAAGAGCCTCTAGCCAGTCTGAGATCTTACCTGAACATATAATATTATAGAAGTGAGATATTGAACATGAGGCTTATTTAATGACTGGTGGGGCAGTTGGGTAATGCACTATTTTATGTATAATCTTTGTTAGTTTTTCTGTGTTACCATTTTTTTTATTTGAATTAGTGTTCTTCCATTTAGTAGTTACAGTTCTATTGCTGTTTAAATACTGTTTGCTTCTGATAACGTACTTTTCTTGCAAGTAGACTGCATTTTTGGCTGTGGCAGTTTTGCTGCCGTTAATAGTGATTTTTTTTTTTTTTGCGACAGCATTGTTGCCATTATCATTTTTTTATCAAGGGTAAGAGGAATTCAAAAAATCCAAAGTATTTACAAAGTTGCAAGTGTAAAACAAAAATCCCACCACAAGGCAGGCACTCGAAATGTTTGAAGTGTCTTAGGGAGGCAGATTTCTCTAAGGAGTGTTAGATCTGTGCCCACTTTGAGCCTTTCACCTCGAATGACAAGTGTATTTACTTGGAGTTGGAGAAGCTTAAGGCTACTCTCAGTCCTGAGGCTTTGAGTGGGGTTTCTGCTTAGCTTTGGTCCCTCCTCAAAAAGACAGCCATCTCCTTCAGATCAAGAGGCTTCCACTGCAAATAAAAAGAGGTTTCCTGTTCACCTGCTGGTATGTCCATTTCCAGAGTACCAAGAACAAAACTCAGCAGTGTGCTTTCTGTGGCATCAGAATCTAATTAAGAAGCTCTAGACCCCCATTTATTTGGATCTTTTAGATCTAGGAGTTCCTTCAAAATTGATTTAAATTATACTTAAATTTGGAAAACCTTTCTGTAGATGAAGCAAATGTGATCCCAGGTCTCCTTCCCTGCGGAGAATGGAGTGAGTAGCTATCTTTCCCTCCCTGACTTTTCTACTACAGGACTCAGGCTTTCTATTCTAAGATGACAGGTCCCAGAACTGATTCATCTACTGGTCAACTCTCTGATACTGGGGCAATGACCTTCTCATGGTCTGCTGTGGCCTCGGTTGTGGACCTGCAGCCCTTACCCATGGCCTTTTTTATTAACAGCACTAGTAAGGAGCTTGGAGTTGCTGATCTGCAACCCATAAAAATCAATGGAGCCTTTAGCATCTACATCAAAGGTCGACCCTCTATTGTTGATGTTGGGTCAAGCTCAGTTTAGCTCTATTTCATCCTTTCTGTGTTTGGCTTTGAGGCTCACAACTTCAATGTCAATTCAGACTGCACTTTTGGTATTTGGGGTCAAAAATGTTCCCTCCTCAATGGTGAGGTCATTGATGGTGTTGCAAGGCATGATTTCACTCCCAGGTCTACCCATGCAGGCAGTTTTGCATGCTCCCTTACTGGTTTAGACTATGATTCAGTGTAATTAGGACCTCAATTTCCTCCTTCAATGAATATCCACCACCTCCCATTATGGGGCACACAGACTCGAGTATGTACTTCTGGGTCCCAATTGACATCTGGTCCTGCAGCTTCATCCACTTTAGAATCCTCTCATCCAAGGTGGTCATGAAAGTACAGATGTAAAAGGAAGTCTACAGATTCACCAGTTGAAGCTTCAGTGTAGAAAAAGAGGCATAATCCCCCTACCCTCTTGCTAAAGTATCCAAAATGCAGTAAAATCCTCAAAATGATCCAGGCAAAGGAAAGGAAGAGCCCATGGGTCTCCCCCTTTATTAGGGCTCATACTTGAGGAGGCTTTCCAGTCCTCTGTGTCAGCCTCTTGTGTGATCTTTCCAGCAGAAAAAAAGATGAAGCTGGTGGCAGAGACATCTTGAGAAATTCAGATGCAGTTGTCCTCGTTCCAAAGAAACCTGATAGGATCCTTTGGGCAAAAAAGGATTGGACAGGACTTGCCTTCAATCTTAAAGCCAATGATACACTAGCAGGAGCTGCCTTGAACAAAGGTTCTTACTCCCCAAAGCCCTACTGTTCATCTGCTGAACAAAGAATTACATAACTTGCCTGTGCTGGAAAGTTTGTCCTCTGTCTTCATCTAGAAGGGGATAAAGTGCATGCTTCCAGAGGGACTTGGTTCAGGAGACATGCAAGACTCTGGAAGACTTGACAGAAGACAAGAAGAAGCTACAGTATCAGCTGTCTACCCTAACTTCTTTGACAGCATCTCCATGTAGCTAGCACATACTGTAGTAGATGGAACATTGCAGGTGATGGACAGTGCTGTTTACACTTAGACACAATAGCTGATTTCTGAGAGAATACCAAGGCCAACTTTCTTATCATTCCATGTGATGGTAACTTCCTCTTTTGTTAGTCAGTAAAATCTGAAGTGAAGAAAAAAGGAACTGGAGGACAAGATCCACAGGGCTGTTGGAGTCAAGTTTTAATTGCCTCAGCTTTCCTTTTCAAGGATGCAATAGGGCCAGCTCTAGCTATGTTTTTTAGGCATGGCCTTCCTTCTCCCACACAGGATCTTTTCTCTTCAACAGGTAGTATCTCAGATCCTTTGAGTATAAATGGTACAAATGGTCCCATTGTATTTCTCAGGGCTCTATATTTGATGGTCTCTTCAATGTAAATGGTACCCCAATTTCACTTTTACATGAGGATTTTGTAGTGGTCTCTGTGGAGTCATTGGAACCGGTTTCTAGTTATTTTAGATTTTCTGGTCAAAATATCAAGTAACTGCAAGGATAACATCTGGTAGTGGATCTACCATACCCATTTGTCTTTAGACAGACCCTTTCAAGCCCCAATCCCTGTTACATGAGTTACAGTGGATACTTTTGCTGCAGGATGGGTTGGAGGGTGGGAATTCTAAGATCAGTTAGTCCAAGGAATTTGATCAGAAATGGCAGCCTCATTGCACATCAGAATTTTGAAAATTAAGGCAGTCCTTCTTATCTTGCACATGTGCCAAGACTCCCTCCCTCTAGTTGCAATTGTCATCCACATCAACAATATGGCCATTATGTTTTACATCATCAAGCATGGGAGGGCTTACTCATTTCTCCTTTGTCTGAAAACTGTGATAATGGATCTTGGCAGCCAAGTGCTTTCTGTCAGTCATACTTTGGGAAAATCAGTTTCTTAGTGGATAGGCTCATCCACCCACTGCTTGTTGATGCTTCACATTGAGTCCCTCAGTTGCTCTGTAGACAGAATGCTGTTTAGGCATTGTGAGAAGGCTTGTGACCAGTTTTTATTCCTGACCACTCTAAATGTGGCAACTTCCTTTCTCTTTTTTCTTCCTTGGGAGGTTACCCAGAGAAGCATTCATCCAAAAGTGCACTCTTTGCCTCCTTTGAGCTCAAGTCCCTTTATTCCAAACTTCTTGGAGAAAGCCCACATGTTCTAGG
>NC_056728.1:313383697-313513697 GCF_019279795.1 Protopterus annectens
TGTAGCACACAAAAGTGCTACCAGCACTAAATGTTCTACAAGGAAACAGCTCCAGTACTTATTATTAATGCCCACCCCTCCGGGCATGTCTAAAGGTCAGTTCTCTGTGCTTTCTCCTATTAACCTGGTGAACTTGGGCATCCTGAGGCAATGCAGTAACTGCCTCATGTACACGGACAACCCTCTCCTCTTACCTCCAAACACTCAGACTTGCAAAAGATGCACTTATATATCCAAAATGGAAGCCACGCACTCTCCAGCCAAGATCGGAATAGCTGGTCAAGAGAAGGTCGACACTTGCACCACACCACATGGAACACATAGCCCTCCAGAACACACACCAGCACTGCCTTCACATAAAAACACAAACCACACACCAACCTTCGTGGAGGCTCTCAATAAAAATCTACCCAAACAGCAGAGACCTCCAAGGCAGAAACGCACTCAACCACCACAACACAACACTAATCATGAGACACATAACTTTCCTAAACAGTGTGCCACTCAACCAAAGCCCCTAAGGCAAAACAGCATGACTAACACACTAGTCATAGGTGACTCGATAGTGAGGCACACTGATGTCCCACTCACAAGGTTGAATAAGGAAAAAGTAACAGTCAGCTGCCTGTCAGGTGCCAGGATCTGCCACATAACACACGCAGTCAGGTCGCTCAACAACAGGTACCAATATGGCTTTGTCATTGTACATGTTGGTGTGAATGACCGGAGATGTACCTCCCCGGACTACATGAAAAGAGACATGGAAGAGTTCTCTGATTATGTAGCCAAGGCGGGTATGACCCTAGCCCTGAGCAGCATCCTACCATCACCCAGAATGATACCACAGTACAAGCAGAAAATGATTGATTTCAACAGTAGACTGAGTTTCTAGTGTCATTCTAAGGGGATCCAGTATCTGTCTGCCTGGGATGATGTGATTGACAGACCTCAATGCTTTGCCAGAAATGGCATGAATCTGATACCCCTGGGCTTCTGGATACTGGCCTAGGCTCTTGCCACCCCTATAGTGCCTTTTTTAGGTGGTGTTCCAAAGATCAAATTACCACCATAACAGCTACAAACAAATGCAATCTGAGGGTCATGCTGCTCAGAGCTAGAAGTCTAAATCTGAAAATGCACTCGCTCGAAGCACTCCTTAAAATGGAGAACATCGACATTTGTGCTGTAACAGAGACCTGGTTCAAAGCAGCAGAAAGCACCCCTGCACTACCAGGCTATAACTTATTCCAAACCTTTCAGCCCTAGATCTTGGACTGAAGCTCCAAAGGGGGTGATGTTTCCATGTTCATAAAGGATGCGCACACCTCCAGACTGGTAGCCGACATAATGCATCAGAGATACTTCAGACACAGCTAACATTGGGTAAGACAGCGATTCAGGTCGTAGCCTGCTATAGGTCCCCAACCATGTCCCAAGACTCACACTCCACGTTCCTAAGCACCCTGGAGAATATTAGGGTCCAACCTAATACTCTCATACTGGGTGACTTCAACTGCCCCTCCATTATTTATTTATTTATTTATTTGCAGTTGGTTTACCAGGATAGTCCATTGGGCCAAAGTGAACCCGTTTTCAATGGAGTCCTGGGGAGAAAAGCTCCATAAACAATCAAGGCTACAAAATTAAGTAGACAATAAGTTTACATGTGTTATAATATAGCGCAGACCAATTAATATAACAATATGACATAGATTGAAAATATACAATTAGATTAGACAAGAACAAACATTGCAAACAGTATAGGTTTTAGATAAATGAACAGGTAGTGCAGCATTTTAAGGAATGATTACAAGATATATACAGGAACGTTAATATATAGAAAGTTTAAGTAAGAGGTGTAGACTAGAATAATATCTAGTTTGCAAGTAAATAACAAACAGTTTATGAGTTTGAGGAGAAGTTAGAAGGAGCAATGTTAATGAAAAAGGGGAGAAAGAGAAAATTTGCAGTGTGAGTTATGTGGGGTGGCAGCTGGAGCATTCCCACTGGGATACTAGGTATGAGTGAAGAGTATTTTTGAAGATAGAGTAAGTAGGGGTAGCACGAATGTGTGGTGGTAGGGAGTTCCAGAGTCATGCTAGATTATAGGGTAGAAGGTGTTTGCCTGGGGGGCGAGCTGGTTTGTATATTTCTAGAAGATTTTGGTTATTGGATCATAGTACTCTGTCAGGTAGATGCATTTTAAAGGCAGAGGAGAGGGAGGGACAGAGTGAGGGGTTGAGAATGAGCTTGTGTGCTAAAGTGAGTTGGGTATATATAAGGTGATTAGGTAGTTCTAGACAGTTTAGTTTATGGAGAGAGGAACAATGGTGAGTGGAGGACTTATGGCTAGTAGCGAACTTGGCAATTTTGTTGTAACAACATGAGAGTTGAGTTTTCAGAGAGGATTGTAGATTAGTTAGGAGTGGAGCTCCATAGAGAAGGGAGGGTATGAGAAAGGATGTAGAGAGGGTGAGTTTAGTGGTGGGTGTAAGATAATGGTTTTGTCGATAGAGCATACCTAGTTTTTGATGGGTTTTTTTGATATTTAGTTGTATGTGGGAATTAAATTTAAGCTGATTGTCAATTAGCACGCCAAGTAGCTTTGTCTCTGATACCAGTTCCAGAGTTGTGTTGTTATGACTAGTGATACAAAATGTGTTATTGTTGAAAGGGGTGACTTTAGAGGGAGTAAATACCATTCATTTGGTTTTAGAAGCATTGAGTGCTAAATGATTATTTTTCATCCATTGTTCAGTGGTTGAAAAAGCATCTTGAGTTAGCTTTAGAAGTAAAGAGACAGAAGTGGCAGAGCAAATAATAGTTGAGTCGTCTGCATATTGGATGATGATAGAGAATGGGATAGAGTTACGAAAGTCATTAATAAATATGTTAAAGAGGAGGGGACCTAATATGGAATCTTGTGGAACACCAGTTGGTGTATTAAGGAATGAGGAGGTGGCCTTTTTCCAGTTTACTGCTTGATATCTGTTGGATAAGTAGCTGGAGAACCAGTTCAGAGAAGAGAGAGATAGGTTAAGCTTAGAGAGTTTAGCTATAAGAAGACTGTGGCAGATAGTATCAAAGGCCTTAGAGAGATCCAGTAGAAGGGTAGAAACAATATGACCAGAGTCTCGGGCTTTGTTTAAAGTTTCCAGGAAGGAGAGGAGGGCTGTCATAGTACTGTGGCCTGGTCTGAAACCATGTTGTGTGGGAGTTAATAGGTCCTTATCAATGAGGTAAGGTAGGAGTTGTAGTTGGATACACTTTTCAAGGAGTTTAGAGATGGGAGACAGGATAGCTATGGGACGAAAATTAGTGACATTGTTATTATTGCCTCCTTTATGTAAGGGTATGATAAAGGCCTTTTTCCAAATTTGGGGGACTGTGCCTTCTTGGATAGAACGGTTTATTAAAATACTAATGGGATAGGCAATTGCTTCGGCAGCTATGCTGAGGAATTGTGAAGGAATATTATCAGGAGCATTTGAACCTGGTTTCAGTTTTAGAAGAAGTTTTTTTATGGTAGAGGTGGGTATGGGTTTTAAAGAGAAAAGTGAGGAGTGGGAAAAGGGGGTATTTGGAGGTGGGAGTGATGAGGAGGGAGGGAGAGTGGGATAGGAGGTGAAGGGTGCAGAATGAGAAGATGGGAGAGGGGGTGAACTAGTGGATGGTGGTGAAATGTGAGCGGATGAGGGTGGGGGTGGGGGTAATTTGGATGGTGGTGGAAGGTGAGTGGATGAGGGTGAGGGTCATTTGGAGGGAGTGGAGATGTTAGAGAAAGATGAGGTTAATTTGGAAATAGAATCAATGAAGAAAGAGTTAAATTGAGTAGCCAGGTCTATGTCAAGAGCATTTGGGTTTGGGGTGGGGGTGACTGATTTACTGGGATTTAGGAGAGTGGAGATGCCTTTCCAGAATTTCTGAGGGTTAGTTTTATTGTTGTTTTGGAGTAAGGAGAAGTAATTTTGTCGATCAGTGGTGATCATCTTTTTTACTTTATTTTGGAGTGTTTTGTATTCATTGTAGAGGAGGGGGGTCTTATTTTTCTGGTAGTGTGTCCAGAGTTTGTCTCTGTGTCGCATTGTAGTAAGTGTATCTTTGGTAAGCCAGGGGGCAGTTTTGGTTTTTATTCTTTTTGTTCTTAGTGGAGCGTGATGGTCTAGGAGGTTTAAGAAGGTAGTGTTGAAATGGGCGACTGCATTATCTAGAGGAAGTGTTTTTAGACTATTCCAATTTATTGCTTTCAGAGAGTTAGAAAAAGCTGTAGGGTTAAAGTTTTTTAGGTTACGAGTAGTAATAACATTATGGGTACAATGAAGAGGTGAGGGGAGGCGGTGTGTA
This sequence comes from Protopterus annectens, assembly GCF_019279795.1. Lineage (NCBI taxonomy): Eukaryota > Metazoa > Chordata > Ceratodontiformes > Protopteridae > Protopterus > Protopterus annectens. The sequence goes on from NC_056728.1 coordinate 313,388,042, forward strand.
AATGTGGGTAAGTGGTCACTAAGAGGATCAGGAAGAGTACCACTGTTGGAGAAGTAATGGGGGTGAGAAACTAAGATCCAGTCTAGGATACTGCCACTGGAGGGTTTTTTTGTGGGGTGGGTTATAGAGTTAATGAGCTGAGAGAAGTTGTAGAGGTTAATGTTAAGTGGATTTGAGGGAGACTGAATGGAGGCCCAATTGATATTCATGTCTCCTAGGATTATAGTTTCATTGCTGATGTTTTTGGAGAGCCAGGAGAGGATGTCTTCAAGTGTAGAAATGTTATCACCTGGGGGAATATAAAGGGAGGCTATACATATATGCTTGTGTTTGTTGATTTGAAGTAACGTTAGTAGTAATTCTGCGTTATTAAAGTGGGGAGTGGGTTTATTATAGGGAGTAACTGATAGTGAGGATGAGTATAGGAGAGCTACACCACCCCCTTTTTTATGAGACCTGTCTTTTCTAATGATAGAATAGTTTGGTGGGATTATTTCAGAGTCTTTTATATGGGGTTTTAACCATGTTTCAGAGATGGATAGGATGTCAGGTTTGTTGTGTGTAAGCCAGGCATGCAGGTTTGGGATTTTGTTGACTATGCTTTGGGAATTTAAAGAAGTAATATGGACTTGTTAATAGTTGCTGAGGTGGGGGGGCCTGGGTTAGGGTGGATATCTCCTGATAATAGGGTGGTGATTGGGTATAGGATGGAGTTAGAGAGGTGATTTGAAAGTTTAGAGTGTACATTGGGCTCAATTATGATACTGGAAAAATTGCTAGTTACTATGGGAGTGGAATATCTTTGTGAGGTAAGCAGTTTATATGGAAAAAGTAGATTGTTTTTTATAGGATATAGGTGTGGAGAAATTGGGGTGTGTGAGTGTTGGAGAGGTAAGGTAACATGGTTGTGTGGAAGGATTGGGAATGGTAGATATTAATGGGCTGTGTGAGGGAGAGAATAAAGGAACACTGTAGAAGTAGCAGTAGGAGAAAGGAGATGTGTAAAGTTTTTTTAAGCATAATGGGATGAGGTTGTTGTTAAGTAGTTACTAGAGTGATTATATGTATAAAGGAGCTGGCAAGGTTTTTATATTAGAGAGGGTAGTGGGATGTTGGGTATTGTTTGATGTAGTGGTGATTCTGGGTGTTTGCTGGTGAAGTGATTAGAGCTTAGAGTGGGAGGGGTAAGGGAGATGGTGTGTGAGATTGACTGAGTAATTGTAGTGGTGGGTGTGGTTTATGGAAGGATAAAGGTAGAGGTGCTGGGGCGGGTGGGGGAGCGGAGTGAGCCCGCAGGGTGAACGGAGCGGGTTGAGCCAAGGAAGGCAAGAGAAGATCAAGAACCTATCAGTGGAGTGTGGAATGCAGACAGGTAAGTACAGGGGGCAGGGGTATAGTCGGATAGAGAGGGCTATGGTGATTTAAGAGAGGAAAGTAAAGTTAGAACTTTGGTGCTTTTAAAGGGAAAAAGTAAAGTTAGAGATTGGGCTGAATACAAGAGAAATATTGAATTGAAATTAAATTAGTGGGGAGAGGGTGCCATCTAGTGGACAGATGATGAGATGCACCTGTGGCTCCATCAAGGCTATTCCTGGGGTAGATTAAATAGGGGGAGAAGGGGGACAATATAGGTCAGTGAGCTAGGAGAGGAGGAAGTATGGTTGTACAGAAATTGGAGAAAAGATTGGCTGCTGGCTTTCTTGGCAAGGAAGCGTTCTCAACACCTAGCAGGGCTTAAATAACTGTAAGAGTGTAGGTTTAGCAACTGATGCACATACTTCCTTGGTTCCTTCAAGGAGAGGCTTGGTTCTAGTCCAGTAAAAGGGATGAGGCAGCAGAGTTTATATATATATTTTGCTTGAAGGATTGGTTGAGCTTGGAATAATTACAGTGTAGGTCTAGGCGTCCACACGGGCGTATCCACAGTGGGTAACACAGGGCCTGAAAGCTGGAGACGGGAGAAAGGTAGGAGAGAGATAGTACTTTAGTAATAGGGAGACACAATAGTTCAACAGCTGTAACTTGATTCCAATGATGTTGAGAGCAGCATGTGAGTAAAAAGTGTAACAATTTAGCTAGAAGTTTGTATTAGGTAAAAATGCAACTAAAAGAGGTTGAACAGATACTTCTGTAAGCTTTTATACAAATATCTAAGAGACACGAGCAAGGAAGAGATAAATTACACTCAGTTAACAATACAGCTAAATATGATTGAAACAGCATTAATGTATGAAATTGCATATATATCTAAAAATACACTGGCAAGGAAGGTAATTGCACACACTTGGCTAAATTAGGCACTACCATATAAGCTTGATAATATTGCAATGCAGTGTGACATGAAACAACATAGGGAGGTAATATTACAAAGATAGTTTGATTGGAACAGCCACTATAGTTGAGCTTTTAGTGCCTTTGCTTTGTGATACGCTTGTGTGAGTTGGCGTTTACAGCAAACACGTAACCGGAACACTCCACGGCGTTCCCAGACTATATAACCAATTGAGAGACTATGACTTAATAAATGGTGAATAATTAAAATCACTCGACCCTTTAAAAATATGCACTCTACTCTTTAAAAATAAGCACTACCACATAATCTATGTAGTGTAGCCATTCTTTTAGGCTGAAGGGGCATCTAATTAAGAAATAAGAGAGGAAGGTGATTTACTTAAAAGCACGTGTATAGGTTAGCGTTTACTCAAATACAGTTAGCCAGTACACTCCACAGCATTAACACAATGTAGTAAGCAATAGGCTCTTGATCCCTGGCTAGATAGATCATGCCATTAACTGGGAAAACTACTCATGTACCAATACAGTTGCTCAACGTTTCCTGGAATTCATTATTTCCAATGCCCTGGACCAGCTTGTTCTTACCCCCACTAGAGGTAGCAGTATCCTTGACCTGGTCATTACTAACATCGGCGACCATTGCTCTACACCAACAGTCAACTCCTCCCTGGTTAGATCTGACCACAAACTAATCACCTTGGAAATCCACCCCCCCCCCCCCACTCCTGCAAAGGTAACCACCATGAAAAACTTCTCCAAAGCTAACCTTGGGCTCCTAAAAACAGAGGTGGCTAACTTCACAGCACCCATGAAAATGGAGAATAGTTGCATGACCACCGAATCATACACCAATGCACTGTATGAACACACACACAAGTGCATGGATCTCACCATACCCAATAATACCAAGACGCTCTCCTCCAAAAAAAGGAAGCCAATCTGGTGGTCCCCTGCCATAAACAAACTCTACAACAGAAGAAGGAAACTGATGTGGAATAATTTAAAGTCCCAAGACTGGAAAAACTCCCTTATCAGCCTCAACAAAAAGTTGAGATCCCTCATCAAATCATCTAAAGCTAGCTATGAAAACAGAATTGCAGCAGATAGTAAAGCAACCACAACCACAAGGCCTTCTGTAGTTCTGTAAAGAATATCCACGGCAATACCCAGATTTGCTCTGAGCTATTGCACAATGGTACCTAGTATACCGAGCCAACAGATATTGCTAATAATACTGGCTGACAGATTCAGTGCCAACTTTACCTTTCTCCCCCCAAAGGACCAATCACAATACCAGTAGATTGCCAGGCACCCATTATTACTGCTGTACAGGTTAAAGGTTAAAACAGCAATGTCCAAGGCCAAGAATACAGTTTCTATGGGACCTGACAATATCCCTGGCTGTGTTCTACATGAACTACAGAGTGAACTGGCACCTCACCTGTATGCCCTGTTCATTCACAGCCTCACTGAAGGGCTTTGTCCCTACCAAATGGCGCACTGCTACAGTCATCCCTCTCCATAAAGGAGGAGTGACTACAGACCCTGGAAACTATTGCCCCATTAGCCTGATGAATCTGATATGCAAAGCTATGGAACGCATCATCATGGACCTAATAAACAAGGATATAGGAATCTCCAAACTCTGGATCCCACACAGTTTGGTTTTGTGAAGGATAGATCATGCCTGCTCAACCCGGTCGACTTCTTTGAGTCAGTCACCACAGCTGTGGATGAAGGCAGGGTGGTTCATACAGCCTACCCTGATCTGGCCAAGGCCTTTGATACCATTCATAGAAGAACTTAATAAGCTAGGCATCAATCTCTGTATCACTAGGTGGGTTGCAAATTGGCTCACAGATAGAACCCACAGTGTGAAAGTATCGGACTCCAAGTCAGATTGCTGATCAGTCATGAGCAGAGTCCCACAGGGTTCGGTTCTGGGTCCTCTCCTGTTTGGTATCTACTTCTCTGAAGTCCAGGCCAACACAAAGGGACTCTGGCTGACAAAGTTCGCAGACGATTGCAAGTTGGGAGCTATTATAAAATCCCCAAGTGATGCTGGCATCCTACAGAAAGGCCTCACTGAGACCAACGACTGGTGTCAGAACCATGGCCTTAAGCTCAATGCCAAATAATGTGCCATCATCCCCTTTGGGAAAAACCCAGTTCCCATGAATTACCACAACGGTGGCAGTCCACCGAACACAGAAGGCGTTGTAAGAGATCTGGGAACACAGGTTGACAGCAACCTCTCTTTTGACCACCTCATTGCCACTGTGGTCAGAAAGTCCTTCTATGTGGCAAATCTCATTACTAAAGGTTTTGCTTCCAGGAAGAAAGTGGTCATTGTCTCCCTCTACTCTTCCCTCATTAGGCCAGTCATCAAGTACAATGCCCATTTTGGCATGTACCTCACTAGACACCTGCAATAACTGGAGAGGTCGCAAAAGTACCTCACAAAGAGGATCCTAGGCCTTAAACACTTGTCCTATATGGACAGACTCAAAAAACTCCAACTATTCTCTGTCTCATATCGCCTACTTAGAGGCGATCTTTGTTTGACTTACAAAGCCATGTCTGACCCAGCTCTGTTAGAAATGCTACATCTAAAGAAATCCCAATCCCTCCGCACCACACGCTCCATCGACCTCAACCTCATTACCACAATCAACAGAACATGCTGGAGGGACAGGTTCATAACCCAGAGACTGCCCATGCTATGGAATAGACTTCCCATACATGTCAAGTATAGCACCTCACTGGTCCTCTTCAAGAGAAATCTTGAGTGGATGGGTAATAGAAAATTCACACTGAGGATCACTCCAGTGGCTCTACTCGACAGAGGCACTAGAAACTAAGGTTGGGTGGCACGATGCCAGGGTAATCCTATGGGCTAGGCTTGTAAAGGCTCCAGGGCCATTAGCCTAGTATACACCTGTGAACCTATGAAGGTTGTTTAGAATAAGGGTAGAGAACAGGAACATTGGAAGAAGGAAAGTTGAAGCAATCTATTCACTAGCATCGTCTGTAAAATGTAAATGTAAAATAAATAAAATAAAATAAAATAAATAAATGTATAGAATGAAATTGGATTTGGGTGGTTTAGTAGAAGTTGGGAATCAGATGGCCATGTTTCAAAAGAGGTAAAGGCATCTTGGGTTAGTTGTCGCAGTATAGCCATTTTTGGGGAGCACAGATCAAAGTGGAGTCAGCCAAATAATAAATGAGTTTTGTGTGTTTGCTTGCTGAGTGGAGGCCACTCGCAGGTATGCTGAATAAGACAGAGCCTAAAATAGAACCCTGGGGGACTTGCACTGGTGTGAGAAGGAAAGAGAAGATGTTATTATACCATTCAACACCCTGTTGTCTGCAGAATATGTAGATGTCAAATCAAGTGAGTGTGGGTATATCTAAACCTATATGTCACTTTTTGTAGCAGTTTTGCAGGTGAAATGGTGTCAAAAGTCTGCAATAGGTAAAGGAAGACTGTGGACCCTAGGTTTGCCTCATTTCAGTTTTTATAGTGGTTATGAAGTTAAGTGGGCTGTAGTAGTGCTATGATTTGGGTGGAAGCCATGCTGCATTGGAGCTAGCAGATTGTTGCATGAAATGAAGGAGAGTAGTTGTGTATGGACTTTTGAGTGTGGAGATAGAATGGCTATTGGTCTACAGTTGATAAAATCTGTGGGAGGGCAACACTTCTGTAAGGGTAAGATGTAAGATTTGTTTTCTATAGCTTTCTTTAATGGATTGCTTGGAGAGAGCATCTGCTCCCATTTTAATGTACTTTCCTGGTAGGTTATCTGGGGCAGCAGTGTTAGGTTTCTGTTCTAGAAGGTTTTTTTTTTTTTTAAATGGTGGAGGTTGAGGAGGGTTCAGGGGAGAATGTTTTATGGTGGAGTGGAGGTTGAGAGATTTAGTAGAGAAGTTACTGAGTTGATGGTGTGTATTGAACTGGGAGGCAAAATCATTTGATCGAGATAACTGAGGGACAGCAGAGGGGCTAATTTGGGTGACTTGGCCAGGGTTTAGTAGCTGGCCGACTAAAAATCAGAAGTTTTGAGTTATTTTGATGTAAAGTTAGACATTGGTATAGAATGATTTCTAGTCAAATTTAATCCTTTGCTTGGTGATATTTCTGAGGTATTTTTATTTTGTAGGCTAGACTCTCTTATTTTTTTCTCCAGATTTCCTGTGCTTTGCCTCTTTGGTTCATAGGATGTCAGGCTTGTCTGCAGAACTAAGGTTCTGGATTTGCTTTTATTCTTTAGGCTTTTATAGAGACATGTTAATTTAGAATATTGAGGAAATTGGTTGAACAGAGAGACAGCATTGTCTAGTTGAAGGGTTAGTTGAGTTACTAACAGTTCAAATATTATAAGGAAGTCAGCAAATTTATTGTAAAGCAAATAATCAGTGAATCAGTTAGAGTGTACTTCATAGCATTTCATAGCATTAAATGGTGGAAATTATTTATTATGACTTGGCCAGACCTTATGCATTCTCCCCTGTCCAGTTGCAATAAAAATATACACACATTCAAGTGCAGTGAGAACATAAGTACTGATTATTTCTAAATCACGAAATGCTAATGTAGCAGTGAATGTAACTAGATCCTTGACAAAACATCAACTGTTTTGCAATAAATGCATACCTGCAGTCAACACACATAATTTGGATGACAAAATGGTGCTATCACTCAAATGTAACCAGGTTTTGAAGTTAAGAAATCAGCATAAAGTACTTTTTCAGGGGGGCAAGCTCCCTGCAGTCCCAACATTGGGACTTCACCCCCCCCCCCCCAACACCCTTTACTTACATATACTGATTCTGAGGGCAGAGCTTTCTCTCCATTATTTATTTTATTTTATTTTTATTTTATTTTACATTTGTTGACCGGGATAGTCCGACTGGATAAATGTCCATTTTCAGCGGAGTCCCGGGGAGAAAAGCTCCAACAGGGTTAAACAGTAATATATTGTTACAAAAGACATAAAGACATATTACATTGTATTAAGAGTAAGAAGACATATTACAATAGAAGGTACAATTGATTACATTACATTGCATTCTGGTTAATTCACTCTTAGCTGAATAATACAAAAAATTGCGTACTTGTAAGAATTGCTCATGGGAAAGTTAGTCAAGGTTTGTACATGGACAGAGCCAATGTGATTTGTAGTGGATTTTTAGTTCTTTTTTGAATAGAGCTAGTGATGGTAAGGACGTTAGCTTATTTGGAAGTGAATTCCATACCTTGCCAATAATATTGGAGTACAGTGAATCACCGCCCAGGTTATGGGACTTGCAAGTTTGTATTAAGAGTTTGTTAGATGAGCGAAGAGAACTTAGGTTGGAGTAAGGGGTTAGGATGTTCTTTAGTGCTGGGGTGTTATCTGGATGTTTCAGGATTTTAAAGGCTTCTGTGAGTTGGTATTCCAGTAGAAGATTAGGGAATTCTGGCCAGTCAAGTTTTTTCAGGTTAATGCAGTGGTGTGTTCTATAGGGTAGGGCAGTGATGAATCTAGCAATGTTGTTATAAGAAGTGGACAGACGATTGAGGTCAGACTTATTGAGGTTCGTAAGGATTGGGGAGGCGTATAGTAGGGTGGATAAGAGGTGCGGCGGGCAGTAGCTAGTCTAGCGGCTGGAGTTAGGAAGGTTTTTAACCTATATAAAGACCCTAGTTTTTTGTTAACCATTTTAATAGTTTGGTTGATGTGGGTGTCAAATCGTAGTTTATTGTCGATGATTACTCCTAATAGTTTGGCACTGGTAGTAGGAGAAATAATGGTACCATTGTTGGATTGAATGGTAAAAGTGTGTGAATGGCGTTGGGTTGGTTGGGTGGAAAAGAAGAAGTTGGGTTTTTTTTGGGTTTAAGATGAGTTGATGGTCAGTTAGCCAATTTTCAACTTTGGTAAAGCAGTGTTGGGTGGTTTTTAGAAGATTGTCAAGGATAGGATTAGAACAGATGAGAGTTGAGTCATCAGCATATTGGATGCAGGTGGCTTCGGGGATAACTGAATGGAGGTCATTTATGAATATTGAGAACAGAAGAGGTCCTAGGATGGACCCTTGAGGTACGCCTATACTGTTTGGGAGTAGGCTGGAGAGCTTGTCCTGCCACATAACTGCCTGTTGTCTGCCTACGAGGTAGGCCTGAAACCAGTTTAGGACTTGGGTGTCTAGATGTAAGGTTACTAAGGTTTTGAGAAGTAATTGGTGGTTTACCATGTCGAAAGCTTTCGACATGTCTAGAAAGAGGGCTGAGGAGATATTTTTGTTATTCCGGTTGTGGTTAATTTTCTCAGTGAAAGAGAGGAGGGCAGTGGTCGTGCTATGGTGGGGTCTAAATCCATGCTGACAGTCAGTTAGTAGCTTGTTTTGGGTGAGATAGGACATGAGTTGGTTATGCACACACTTTTCCATAATTTTGGCAAGTGGTGATAGGATGGCAATTGGTCTATAGTTAGAGAGTTCAGTGGATGTTCCTCCTTTATGAAGAGGTATGACGTGAGATATTTTCCAGATTGCTGGGATAGTGGACTCAGTAATGGTTCTGTTAATTAATATTGAAATGGGGTATGCTATGACATCTGCAGCAATTTGCAGGTATTCTGCAGGTAGAAGATCAGCTGAGAGGGTAGTTGGCTTTAGTTTTTTCAAGCAGGATCGGATGAAGGCAGTGGATATGGGTTGGAGGTTAAAGAATAGTGGAGAGTCGGGTGTCATATTGTTAGGTATGGTAGAGGGAGCAGGTAGCTGGTTAGCTAGTAGCTGAATTGTTTCGGTGAAGAAGGTATTAAAGTTGTTAGCTACTTCTTCTTGGTTTTTGTCAGATAGAGTTTCTGGGGTAGGAGTGGTGGATTTTCCTGGTTGGAGAAGTTTGTTCAATCCTGCCCAGAATTTTTGAGGGTTCTTTTGGTTTTTGTTTTGTAGGTGGTGAAAGTAGTTTCTCTTATCTTGGGTGGTGGCTTTTTTAGTTTCATTTCTCTTTTGCTGGAAGATGATCCGGTCTAGTGGTAACTTGGTAGTACGCCATTTGTTCCATGCTTTGTCCCTATTAATTATTTTGGTTTTGGTTTCTGTAGTTAGCCAGGGTGCTATGTGAGTTTTGATTCTAGATACCCTTTTGGGAGCATGAGAGTCAAGTATGGTAAGGAATGTTTCATTAAAATGTGAGACTGCCTCATCTAGGGGAAGGGATTTCAATGTTGACCAGTTGCAATATTTAAGTTCCATGTTAAATTTTAGAGGATCAAATTTTTTTTTGTTTCTGACTGTTCTATAGACTGGCATGCTAGCATTGGGTGTATTATCTTTCATAATGTAAGTAAGCATATGATCACTAAGATCATTGGGGAGAGTCCCCGGGGTATATTTTTGGGGGTGCTCCTTGACGAGCATCCAGTCAAGTATGCTTTCCTTTTGTTTATTATTACCTAGTCTGGTGGTAGTGGTTATAATCTGAGAGAAACCATGGAGATTTAAAGAAGTAGGATTGGACTGTGCAGAGCATTGGTTCCAGTCAATGTTAACATCTCCCAGGACTATTGTTTCTTGTGGATAGTTGTTATCTATCCAGTTTAAGATGGCTTCTAAAGTTTCGATATTGTTCCCTGGGGGTATGTAGGTAACTATTAGGTTTATGCTTTTTAGTTTATTTAGTTGTATTTTTAGAGCTAATATTTCAGCATTAGCAACCTGCGGTGGTTGTTTGGGGTTAGTTAGGATGTTTAGCGTATTTTTATAAAGGACAGCTATCCCACCTCCTCTTTTCTTTAAGCGGTCAGCTCTGAGTATGTTGAACCCAGGTGACATTATCTGATTGTCTTTGGTTGATGGTTTAAGCCATGTTTCAGTTAGACACATGATGTCAGGTAGGTAGGTTGCAAGCATGGCATGTAAGTTGTGAACCTTGTTGTTCAGACTTCTTATGTTTAAGTGACAGATGAGTAGAGAGTTAGCCGGTCTAAGGGAGATTGGATGTTGCAGGGGCTCTGTTGATCTGGTAGGGCCTGGGTTGGGATGGATGTCTCCATCTTTGGTAATGTTTTTCCTTAGGTAAGCTATTAATTTTAGGACTTTGGTTAATAATTTTAGACCGTGTTTTGTTTTGGTAGTCATATGGTGTTGCTTTTTTAGGTAAGGATCACTGAGTTTTGTTGATTTGGGGGTTGTGTGATAGGGGAAGAATTCATCTAAAGGTGGTGGGGAGGGGGAACTAGTGTGATAATTTGGAAAGTGGGAGCCTGATAAGGACAGGTGTTCATAACTAGTTAAGAGATAGGGTAATAAAGTGAGTGGTAGGATAAGTAGGATAGTTATCCCTATTGCTTTGGGCATAGTGATAGTGTTCAGGGGGCGGGAGTTGGTAGGGAGGAAGTTTTGTGGGTGGGAGGGGAAGTAGGAGTGGCCAGGTGGCTATAAATCTAGAGGTAGTGGGGGCAGGTGGGATAAGGGGGCAGGGTGGGGAGCGGAGCGAGCCCGAGCGAAGCGAGGGCGGGGCAAACCCAATCTCGGAGTTTGCAGATTTCTGGTGCAGAGTCCTGTTTCTTAATTTGGGAGTTTTACGAACCTGGACTTTTTAGGCTCTGCTTAATACAATTTTTGGAGAGAAATAGTGCCAGGTTGAAGGTAATATTCTAGTTATTGTTGGTGGCTGCTGTGTTTGAACCCTATAATTGGCTCATTTACAGTATTTGTATTTAAAAACTTTGGTAACAGTTATTATTAACCTTGGGCTGATTTTGAGGCCGCGATGGGGCTGAGACTTAGTCCGTGCGTTCGCACTCGGTCGGGAGGTCCTGCCTTGGACAGTTGGATTACTGCCAGGTAAAAAGAGTACTGGGCAGTTCCTGAATGGAGAATATAATGTTTAACATTAGTACCGTTTCAATTAGGAATGCACATGTAAGACTTAAATCATTATCAGAATACTGTTAGCAAACGTTGCTTATAGCTAGTGTTTTAATCATTAGCGTTGAGAGAGGCTCTGGGTAATAAGTAAGTTTTAAACAATTTAAAAAAGTATTAAATGTAACTGTAGATCTAGTGACTAATTACTAGCTACTTTTCGCTAAACCTTAGTAGCGTATTGGCATTCTGTCGGTACGCTTGGTGTCGAGTTACACATTTACCCTCCTCGACCTGTTGCTAGCCCTAGCAGAGATTACCAAGGAACACTACAACAGTTTCTTTTAGCCTAGGAAACACTTAACAGTTCATAGCTAAATTTCCTAACAAACATCGATGTTTAGCAGTTCTAGTGGAGTACAACCAAAACATTTGCAATCTCATTTAGGCAGGTTAAGCATGATTTTCGAGCAAAAACATAGTGGAGCGGGGCAAACCCAATCTCGGAGTTTGCAGATTTCTGGTGCAGAGTCCTGTTTCTTAATTTGGGAGTTTGAACCTGGACTTTTTAGGCTCTGCTTAATACAATTTTTGGAGAGAAATAGTGCCAGGTTGAAGGTAATATTCTAGTTATTGTTGGTGGCTGCTGTGTTTGAACCCTATAATTGGCTCATTTACAGTATTTGTATTTAAAAACTTTGGTAACAGTTATTATTAACCTTGGGCTGATTTTGAGGTGGCGATGGGGCTGAGACTTAGTCCGTGCGTTACTTTTCGGGGAGTTCCTGCCTTGGACAGTTGGATTACTGCCAGGTAAAAAGAGTACTGGGCAGTTCCTGAATGGAGAATATAATGTTTAACATTAGTACCGTTTCAATTAGGAATGCACATGTAAGACTTAAATCATTATCAGAATACTGTTAGCAAACGTTGCTTATAGCTAGTGTTTTAATCATTAGCGTTGAGAGAGGCTCTGGGTAATAAGTAAGTTTTAAACAATTTAAAAAAGTATTAAATGTAACTGTAGATCTAGTGACTAATTACTAGCTACTTTTCGCTATACCTTAGTAGCGTATTGGCGTTCTGTCGGTACGCTTGGTGTCGAGTTACACATTTACCCTCCTCGACCTGTTGCTAGCCCTAGCAGAGATTACCAAGGAACACTACAACAGTTTCTTTTAGCCTAGGAAACACTTAACAGTTCATAGCTAAATTTCCTAACAAACATCGATGTTTAGCAGTTCTAGTGGAGTACAACCAAAACATTTGCAATCTCATTTAGGCAGGTTAAGCATGATTTTCGAGCAAAAACATAGTGGAGCGGGGCAAACCCAATCTCGGAGTTTGCAGATTTCTGGTGCAGAGTCCTGTTTCTTAATTTGGGAGTTTTACGAACCTGGACTTTTTAGGCTCTGCTTAATACAATTTTTGGAGAGAAATAGTGCCAGGTTGAAGGTAATATTCTAGTTATTGTTGGTGGCTGCTGTGTTTGAACCCTATAATTGGCTCATTTACAGTATTTGTATTTAAAAACTTTGGTAACAGTTATTATTAACCTTGGGCTGATTTTGAGGTGGCGATGGGGCTGAGACTTAGTCCGTGCGTTCGCACTCGGTCGGGAGGTCCTGCCTTGGACAGTTGGATTACTGCCAGGTAAAAAGAGTACTGGGCAGTTCCTGAATGGAGAATATAATGTTTAACATTAGTACCGTTTCAATTAGGAATGCACATGTAAGACTTAAATCATTATCAGAATACTGTTAGCAAACGTTGCTTATAGCTAGTGTTTTAATCATTAGCGTTGAGAGAGGCTCTGGGTAATAAGTAAGTTTTAAACAATTTAAAAAAGTATTAAATGTAACTGTAGATCTAGTGACTAATTACTAGCTACTTTTCGCTATACCTTAGTAGCGTATTGGCGTTCTGTCGGTACGCTTGGTGTTGAGTTACACATTTACCCTCCTCGACCTGTTGCTAGCCCTAGCAGAGATTACCAAGGAACACTACAACAGTTTCTTTTAGCCTAGGAAACACTTAACAGTTCATAGCTAAATTTCCTAACAAACATCGATGTTTAGCAGTTCTAGTGGAGTACAACCAAAACATTTGCAATCTCATTTAGGCAGGTTAAGCATGATTTTCGAGCAAAAACATAGTGGAGCGGGGCAAACCCAATCTCGGAGTTTGCAGATTTCTGGTGCAGAGTCCTGTTTCTTAACTTGGGAGTTTTACGAATCTGGACTTTTTAGGCTCTGCTTAATACAATTTTTGGAGAGAAATAGTGCCAGGTTGAAGGTAATATTCTAGTTATTGTTGGTGGCTGCTGTGTTTGAACCCTATAATTGGCTCATTTACAGTATTTGTATTTAAAAACTTTGGTAACAGTTATTATTAACCTTGGGCTGATTTTGAGGTGGCGATGGGGCTGAGACTTAGTCCGTGCGTTCGCACTCGGTCGGGAGGTCCTGCCTTGGACAGTTGGATTACTGCCAGGTAAAAAGAGTACTGGGCAGTTCCTGAATGGAGAATATAATGTTTAACATTAGTACCGTTTCAATTAGGAATGCACATGTAAGACTTAAATCATTATCAGAATACTGTTAGCAAACATTGCTTATAGCTAGTGTTTTAATCATTAGCGTTGAGAGAGGCTCTGGGTAATAAGTAAGTTTTAAACAATTTAAAAAAGTATTAAATGTAACTGTAGATCTAGTGACTAATTACTAGCTACTTTTCGCTATACCTTAGTAGCGTATTGGCGTTCTGTCGGTACGCTTGGTGTCGAGTTACACATTTACCCTCCTCGACCTGTTGCTAGCCCTAGCAGAGATTACCAAGGAACACTACAACAGTTTCTTTTAGCCTAGGAAACACTTAACAGTTCATAGCTAAATTTCCTAACAAACATCGATGTTTAGCAGTTCTAGTGGAGTACAACCAAAACATTTGCAATCTCATTTAGGCAGGTTAAGCATGATTTTCGAGCAAAAACATAGTGGAGCGGGGCAAACCCAATCTCGGAGTTTGCAGATTTCTGGTGCAGAGTCCTGTTTCTTAACTTGGGAGTTTCTGAACCTGGACTTTTTAGGCTCTGCTTAATACAATTTTTGGAGAGAAATAGTGCCAGGTTGAAGGTAATATTCTAGTTATTGTTGGTGGCTGCTGTGTTTGAACCCTATAATTGGCTCATTTACAGTATTTGTATTTAAAAACTTTGGTAACAGTTATTATTAACCTTGGGCTGATTTTGAGGTGGCGATGGGGCTGAGACTTAGTCCGTGCGTTCGCACTCGGTCGGGAGGTCCTGCCTTGGACAGTTGGATTACTGCCAGGTAAAAAGAGTACTGGGCAGTTCCTTGGGCTGATTTTGAGGTGGCGACGGGGCTGAGACTTAGTCCGTGCATTCGCACTCGGTCGGGAGGTCCTGCCTTGGACAGTTGGATTACTGCCAGGTAAAAAGAGTACTGGGCAGTTCCCAGTTCTTTAGCGGCCAAGTGGGTCAGGAACACAGCAGTAATTAAGGTGTAGTATTTAATAAGTTGTCTCCATGATTTGGGAGCATCATTGAACACAATGTATTGGCCTCTAGAGGTTTAAAATTGAAATACTATAAGTTAGTATCAAATGGATAAAATGTTGATTTGGGTGTCATAAATTTTTTTTCCCATTGTTATGTTTTTTTCATGTTCATTTCAAGAGGTTGTAACTGCACTAAATTCCTGCCCTAAACTATACCCCAGCATAGAACCCCAATTACTGCACTTCTACTAGGTCTAAGTGCCCTCAATATACACAAGAGTAGGCAAAAAAAAGTTGGTGGACTAAGTGTCCTAAAGCATCATATTATGGACTGTGGCCACTGCATTTTGCCTCATAAGTGGGGGTGCATCTGTATTTACATCTTGCCTCTACTATCTTCCATACTGGTGGTGTGCCTGCCACAGCCTGAGGACACTAATGTACTAGCTTCCAAACCTAGCTGTCCTTCAGGGATTGCATGTGACTCTTTTGTGTCAAATCTTTCCCTCCTACTCCATGCTAGACTTCTGATATCCCAAGACCATTGCCAAATATAGGACTTCCAAACTTGCAAAAGCATGCTTATACTGACATTATATTGTGCATTTTAAATGAGCTGACAAAATTAAACTGAGTACTACAGACCTACCTGTAGTAGTAGGTCATTTCCTTTTCAATATAAAATTAGCATGTATTAAAGGGACAATCCCAGAGTCTGAAATTCTGACCTAAAGAAACTTGTCCTGATACCTCCTGTTTGTCACCACCCACTTACCAGGTCATCAGCAACCCTAATTCTGGTTTCAATTTTCTTTATGCAGCTATGTTTTCATTCCCTTGGTGAACACAATGAACAAACTCAATTCCTATCAAAGCTTTCAGTCTCCAATCACTGGGAAATAAGGTTATTACATTTTTGTGTGTGCTTGTGGTGGGGGTGGTTAGGCAAGACTCAGTGTTTACTTTTTATGAACTCATAAAAAAAGCTTATCTTAATTGTGCAGCACTTTATTTCCTTTGTTTATTCTTTCTGCATAGCATAACTGTGAGCAGTATAGTCAAAAGTGCAGTTTAGCAAATTCATACTAAATCTTAGCAGTCTGTTGACGTATTCCCCTTACTCTGTAGGAAAGCAATTTCAGAATTAGTATGTGTGCAGTGGTACGGTGGTAGCGTTGTTACCTCACAGCAAGAGGTTCTCCCGTTCGATTCTCGGCGTGGCTTGGGAGTGCCTACTGTGTGGAGTCTGCATGTCCTCCCCATGGTTGGGTAGCGTTCGAAAAACATGCGTGCGTAAATGGGCATGCTTTCGTTGAAGGTTGGGCGCCGAGCTGGCACCTCGGCGTTTCGTAAAAATCTACTGCCAATCATTAGTGGACCGGAGTTCCACTGTGGCGACCTCCTTACCGGGAAAAAGCCGAAAGACAAACAACAACAATTGTCACAGGTTGTAGTAGTAAGTGAGGTCATAAAATTCCTGAAAGGCTGTTTTTCTCCGAGGATAAAAAGCACAAGTGAAACTAGTGAATGACTCAGTGAGAGCTGTTGTGAGTACAACTGCAATTTGAGATGAAATTTGGCTAAGGCCATTGAAACTTCCTGTAAGCACCACAACCCCCGCATCCAAAGCTGGGACATGCTCAAAAATCCAGACTGAAAATGTAAACAAAGACCAGAATCAAAACAAAAAAAAATCTCTGGGACTGTCCCTTTAAGTACATTTCAGTTAGCACTGCTCCACCTATGAGATACTAAATAGTCACTGCTATACAGTGTTTTATGGGACATTGTAAGTAGTATAATTGATAAAGTAAGATACATTACTTATGAGTGGTTTTGGGTTTAAAGGCTTTAACAGATGTTAGTAATTTAGCTAATGTAGTTCTGATCCATGGTACCTGTTATTGCACTTAGAGTGGCAGCTCATGTTTTGCTGTTTAGGTATACTGCAGTGATTTATTACAGTGATAGGTGGAGCAGTGCTAACTGAACTGTACTTAAAGGAACAGTCCCAGAGATTTTGTTGTTTTGATGAACAAGGAATTCTGCATGTTTCTCATGTCACACATATTGAATTTACCACTAATAAATTACTGAACTGAACTGAACTAAAGTGGCTTGAGCAACACATTTGCATTATTTGCATTTCTGCATTTAAAAATAAATAATTTTGAACCAAACAGAATTGTATGCATGAATGATCCCATGTATTCTCTGGCCTGGTTATCTGCTTGTTGCTGTGTGGAATGTTCAGGTATAACTGTATGGAGAGTGTATAACAGACGTCTAAAGTATCAAAACTTTGAATGCCTGTCATATTACTAAAACAGTTTGAATCACAATAATTATAAAGAACACAAAATCTATTTTTTTTTTGCAAGAGGGGAAAGCCCCCCTACACCCTGAAAAATGCTAATTATATATTCCAACTCTGAGATCATAGTACAGTGGAGAAAGGACAAATTCCCCAATCCCCACTGTACCATGATCTCAACTGAAAAAATCAAATGCTTTCAATAAGCTGTATCTTTTTTTTTTTTCAGTTTGGAAATTTGCCACTTCAATGGGTTGAAGGGAACCCAGCTGTATGTAAGTGAACAATACACTACAGCAGGCATTTTTAGAACATTCATGACCTTCCAAACTGCTGATACTACATCTATACAAGGGGAACGGAGCAGGCAGAAGAACAGATAGACATGAGGAACAGGTATTTGGAGTAGTACTATCAGCTGATACCAGGACTGAAATTGGTTCACAATGTCAGACAGATGGGCAGTGAATAGTAAACTTATTACAGTGATTTAACATTCCGTAACTCAAAGCCAATTTGAATTTCTCATTTCTCTTCATGTTTTCATAATAGACAAAGGCTCTTAGTGTAGAGACCTTTTGATATACCCCTCCCGCCACACACACACACCCCCCATCACTGAGAGAGCAAACAGGATTTAGGAACAGAAAATGCTTCCTCTTTTTGATAAAAACGCAGTTGATTTTATGATTTATTATCCTTACATTATCTCTGATCATATCTTTCTGTATCAGCTTCATAAAATATTTTATGCAAGTAAAAACTTCGCAGATATACTGTACGTAATCCAAATAAAGCCATGTAGTTAAACCTGTATCTTTAACACAGAGAGTTCTTATGCAAAGAAATGTTACCCAATAATGCTGAGCTGTTGGGTGTGCGTGACTGCTCATTTTGATACTGATTGTAGCAAGGTTAACCAGTAGCATAGCTAGGGTGGGGTGAGAGGGGTAACTGCCCAGAGTGCAAAGTATTAGGGAGCATGATCGGGGGGGGGGGGCATCCATCACCCTGATGTTTACTTTGAAAAGTCATTATTGTATTTGCGGTCAAACCTGAGTGCTGTAGTGCTCCATTTGTGGTCTAAACTGTAGCAGCTGCTTGCTACATTGTAGCAAGAGGTTTGCTACAGTTTAAAAGTGAAAGAAAAACATTTTTTTTAACTAAAATCTGAGAGCTGGAGTAGTCTGTGCAGGCAGGGTGTAAACTGTAGCAACTATTGCAAAAACGAATAAAATCCCCTGATTGCAGGAACTTCCTGGTCAGCCTTAGTAAGAAGCTGAGATTCCTCATAAAATCCTCCAAAGCTAGTTGCAAAAATAAAATTGCCACTGATTCTAAAGACAAATCACAAAACATTCTACAGCTATGTCAAGAATCTCAATGGCGACACTCATATCTACTCTGAGCTATAGCACAATGGCACTAGATATACAGAACCAATTGATATTGCCAACATCCTGGCAGATAAGTTCAGTGCAAACATCACCCCCACCCCCCCAAAGGGCCCATCACTATACTGGAAGAATGCAAAGCCCCTGTAATCACGGCTGCACAATTGAAGACTGCACTCTCCAAAGCCAAGAACACAGCATCCATGGGACCTGACAACATCCTAGGCTGCGTTCTGCATGAACTACAGAACGAACTGGCACCCCACCTAAGTACCATGTTCAATCATAATGTCACTTCAGCCTTTATGCCTTTTGAATGGCAGAATCCCACTCCACTAAGGGGGTGCCACCACAAACCCCAGGAACTACTGCCCTATTAGCCTGACGAGCCTGGTCTGCAAGGCCATGGAACGTATTATCTTGGAGCTTACAAACAAGGACAGGTTTGTAAAAGGTAGGTCATGTCTCCTAAACCTGACTGACTTCTTTGAAGCAGTCACCAGATCTGTGGGCATGGGTAAGGTGGTGCACACAGCCTATATTGACCTCGCCAAGGCTTTCGACACCATCCCCCCACTCTGGAATTATAGATAAACTCACTAGACTGGGCATAAATCCCTATGTCACAAGATGGGTGGCCATCTGGCTCACTGACAGAACCCACACAGTGAAAGTAGCAGACTCCAAATCCAACTTCAGGCCAGTGACAAGTGGAGTACCACAGAGCTTAGTCCTGGGTCCTCTCCTGTTTGGCAGAACTTCACAGAAGTCCAGGCTAATACAGCATGTCTTTAGCTAACAAAGTTCGCAGACGACTGCAAACTAGGTGTCATAATAGAATCACCTAATGATGTGGACATTCTACAAAGGGGCCTCACTGAGACTGATGCTTGGTGTCAAAGTCATGGCCTCAAGCTCAATGCCAAGAAGTGCATTGTCATCCCCTTTGGGAAAAACTGTGTACCCATGAGCTACCACATATGTGGTAGCCTACTAAACACCGAAAGTGTGATAAGAGACCTTGGGACACAGGTGGACAGTAGTCTCTCCTTTAATAATCACATCGCCACAGTAGTCAGGAACTCCTTCTACATGGCACACCTCATCACAAAGGGATTCACCTCCAGAAAAAAAGAGGTCATTATTCCTCTCTACTCATCTCTCATCAGACCCATTATAGAGTACAACACCCCATTTGGCATGTACCTCGCAAGACATCTACAGCAACTAGAAAAGCCACAGAAATACGTCACTAAGAGGATTACTGGCCTCAAACAGATCCCATACGCAGATAGTCTCATAAAACTCCAGCTCTACTCCATCACTTATCGCCTACTCAAAGGTGACCTCTGCCTAACATACAGACCCATGTCAAACCCAGATCTGTTGGACATGCTATACTTAAAGAAACCCCAATCCTTCTGAGCCACATGCTCCAGGGACCTAAACATTGCCACCACAATAAACAGAACATGCTGGAGGGATAGATTCCTGTCCCAGAGACTTCCCATGCTCTGGAACAGACTACCCATTCATGTCAAGCAAAGCTCCTCATTAGCCTTCTTTAAGAAAAATCTCGACAATTGGATGGGAAATAGGAAATTCACCATGGGGATCACTTCTGTGACTCTGCTAGACAGGGGCACAGGAAAATAACTTTCTTGGGTGGCAAAATCCAGGGAACTTTTTTGGCTAGGCTTATATAGGCCCCAGGGCCAATAGCCTAGTACGTACCTATGAACCTATTTGTAGCAAGCACTTTGCTGCATTTTAAATTAAAGAATAATTTTTTTTAACAAAAACATGAGTGCCATAGTGCTCTGTGCAGGCAGGGTATAAACTGTTTGCTACCTTTGTAGAAAGTAGTTTGCTACATTTTAAAAGAACAAAGTTTTTTTTGTTTTGTTTTTTAACTAAAACCTGAGTGATGTAACACTCCATGCAGGCAGGGTATAAAACTTAGCAACTGTTTGCTATATTTAAAAAAAAAAGAAAGTGTTTTTTTTAACTAAACTGTGAGGAAGGAGGGTCAGGGCAGGGCACATAAATGGGACCTGAATGGCTGGGCCAGGAGGGAGGAGCATGCCATGCATCTAGCCACCTAGTTGGTGTGCCAGTAGAATGAATGTACTTTTTCCTTGAAGAGCTAGAGTGGCCAGGGGGTGGGTGAATTGAGTAATGTCCTCGTGTCTTTAGGAACCATCCTTAAAGTTTTAGAGAAGTCTTTTTTTTTTTTTGCTCTTCATTTGAAGAACTCGGGGGTGGATACTAGTTTGAGGGACCGGCACAGGGTGCTGGTTGAGCCTGCTATGTTTCTGAGGTTAACCTCTGCCCTTTGATCTGATCCGAGTGAACACCTATGAGTGGTGGTTTGGAAAAGCATTTCCCATATCCCTTTCTTTTCAAGTTACCACCTTTTTTAAGGCCTACATGTAGCCATGCAAGGCTATACTCTGACATTACCATCTCTTCTTTAATGCATAGAAATTGAAAGCTTGATGTCCATACTATAGGTATTATTAAAAAAAAAACATTCTATATTTACAGTAATAAACAATGAGAGTTAATGTTTTTTTGGCCCTAGAAGCCAATGACTTTACTTTCTGCTTCCAGAGATAACTGCAGTAGGATAGTGACCTGCCCTAATGCACTTCTTATATTGGCTTATTGTTAACACAGTTGTTAGTTATGAGAAGAATTAATATTCTGGTACTATTAGAATTGGCTCAAGGAAGGCAACTCAGGTCCTGGTCTTCCTGAGTGTCAGTAATAAATAAGCAGTTTCACTCACCTTGAAACATAAGCCAGCCAGTTCAGCAGCTGTGGTATAATAATGGTTACTGTATGTTGACAAAACAGCTATATTAGAGTGCACCAACCACTGAAGAGATTTTAAAAAACTGAGCCATTAATTTGCTAATTGCAACAATAATGCAGTGCAACCTGATGTTGCAGCAGTTTTTTTCATCCACATATAATAAAATAAATGTGGATTTTAAAAGCAAATGATTAACAATGTGTTATTTCATTTACAGAGCCCACAGTGAGTGTTGTTCAAGGAACCTGCACTGGCAGCTTATCTTTCAGCCAAGAAACTTATGATCTACCAAAAAACAGCCACATTCCTTGCCATTATGACATACTGCCTGTTCGAGACAATCCAACATCTCCAGAGAAGATTGCAAACACTGAATGATGGGAGAATATTTTGAAAAAATGGACAGTGGAACAAGCAGCACTATGAATGATGCTGGGATAAACTGTGATCTGCAGTTGCTTTGTTAGTGTGACACTGCATTTGGCTGCCAGCCTCTTGATTCATGACATATTAACAGACAATCTTGACTGATGCTTTAGGAACAAGGCAGCCAGACCAGTTGATGCAGCAGCAAATGGGACCCTGTTTAGACTTTGGCAGCTTCGAAATAATTTTGGAGGTAACAGGGACACCAAGATATCACAATGCATCTTTCTTAACACATGCTGATTACCAGATTATAATTTTTTAAAGAAATTCTTAGAAAGGAAGAAAAAAAACTATGTTTAAAGATATGGAACACAGAGACAGTATGTTTGCATTCCTCACAAGGGAACTGATTAAATATCTACACTGCTTCATTCCGCAAATCAGACCATATTATTCAGCCATTCCATTAACACAGCTCATGTATGGGCATATCAATTAGCATTTCCTGAATGCAAAATTGTAATCATAGTTGTTTCTGATTCTTCTTTTTTAACACTAATACAGTTTTTGTTTTCCTGGATTTTGTATCTTTGAAAACAAAAAGCATTAAAGCGAGTGACAGTGCGTAATGTAGCAAGGAAAAAAAAACATCAAGGGTAACGCTCCTGAGAGTTGCCATTCTGCACTCATTTTCTTATATCTGTTTGAAAGCACCTTTTCTGTTTATTACAGAAAGTAGAACATATATGCTTAAGCTGGTCTTTTGCATTGCTATTGACATTTTCCATGCAGTGTTGTTTTCCGTATCTTCATTGTAGGGCTATGCATTTATGTGTGTCAAATGCTTTACCTTTGATTGTTGTTATGATACGTATTTCTTACCCTGTGTCTATTTATAGCTGAGTGCAGGATGCAACATTTTGCTTGATCTGTTGTTTGACTGATGAATTTTAGAACTGATGTTGTGTAACAGTAACTAGTTTAAGACCACAGAGTCCCTTCTGACTCTTTAAGCCATTGAATAATGGCATTTCCTGAGGTGCCAAAGCAATTGTGTTAAAACTATACAAAATAAGTTTAAAGTGCAGAACTGATATATTCATTTGCAAGTAACTCATCTTGTACAGAAAGAACTGTAATGGAACCTAGGGCAAAAAATATATCACCAAGATTTTGCTGTACGAGCAAGGTTTTGCATCCTAACAAAGGCAGAGATGTATTTGTCTTTTGTAAAGGCATTATCCATTCTTCTAGTCACAACTCTTGCAGGACAGTAAACAAATGTAGACTAAATAATCAGTAGCCTTTATTAAAAATATAAAGTGAAACCCAGTGTGTAAAAATTTTAATTCATGAGAAGTACCAAAAACAAATGATTAAAGTGCCAGTGCATTTTATGTTTCTTGCTAGCTGTGTTCCATAAGGGGATATGACATCATTAAATTACTGTGCATTTCACACTATACAAGTAGGGTGCGTTGCGAGGTGGCTGAAATACCAAGGACTGAGTCACTGCTCTTCACAGAGATCTCTGTGCTGACATCAGTGAAGTTTATGTTTTATGTGTATATGTTTCATGGTACAATGCAGAACTTTTCTGCTGTCAGTGGATATATGGCAGCCCTTTATGGGGTAGCAGTATAACCAGTGAATAGACTATGGTAATCAGGAGTTTAAGCATTAGTTAAAGTATACCGTAAGTCACAGAGTCTGAATTAGACTTTTTCTTCAAAATAAACTGGAGAGTAGTAACAAAAAGTCCACAATCAGCCCACAGTGCAACCTGTTTTTGAAACAGGCATATGGAGCAAAGCTTAATTTTGTGTGACAAACAAAAATACAGGCTATTAACGTGACTCTGATAAACAGTATTCCAGATATTTCTTTTCAGTGACTAAATCATAATGCACACTGTAGCCGGGAACATCAAGGCTGTTTTGGATTGCTTGTCTAAAGACCCTCTATTAGGCACTTTGACAGCTGCACCATTATGTACCAGACCACACAGCCTGTACAAATTGTATAATAGTAATAGGTGTAGATAGCTGTAAATCACCTGCCACTTGTGTGTCTGCGTGCTTGTATTAGGGGAAGGGGTACTGAGGCAGAGTATGTAGGAGTGTTTGATAAAGGAACTGAAAATTGTACAGAATAAAACCTCAGCTCAGTCTGATGTACTAATTGAAGAGCTGTCTGCACTCTGTTGAATTCTTGTCTATCCACTCTGAGCATAATCCTCAGAGAAGACTGTTCATGTTTTCTATGTAAATTGTAACATAATATTTTAATTGTATAAGATACAGATTTCTTGTTTGCAGTTACAATGGGGGAAACCTTATTTGGTTTCATGATGTTTTAATTTTCCAAAGAAGGCTGATGGTTGTTTGATCCTGTTATCCTGTATTACCATTTAAATGTATTCTGCAGCTTGGGCCTAGACTGTTTGCTACAAACTTTCTAATAAAAAGTCTTTCAGTATTACTATATTTGATTTTAAGCACTATGTGAAGTTGTAAAATCTGCCATATTTTGAGCTTCTAGCTTCCCTCTTATTTCAGTGTTTCAAAGTTGTTGCCTGTCCTCATTCTAATGAAACATGTTTCAAGTCTTTCTGCAGTATACATTAGGATGTTTTCTCCTGCAAGAAACTACAATAAGTCAATTAGGCTAGTGAGACTTTCTTACCTTAGTTTACAGAAAAGAAGCCAAAGACTTCATTGCATTCGAAGAAAGTTGTACTCAACCATATGTCTACATCTGCTAGTTCACACATCCCATGAACCAGTGCAAATATGTAGTGCATTTTATAGTTAAGCAGTTTAATCAACTTACCATCAGTCTTCTTTCTGCTTTGATCTAAGCCTAATTAAAAACGTTCACTTTGCATGCACTGTTAGCACCACTTTTTGTATTTTAAATGGGCTTTGTAAGGAATGCATCTAAAGCACATATGCAGTGCCTGCGTATTTCTGAATCTTTGTATTCAAGAAACAAGTAAAGACAATATGATCATAATTCATCATTCAGTTTCATTGTCTTCATTTGGTCCCAGAAGTTACACATAATCTGGTATTTTCAATCTACTGATTTGTTTTTATCACTATGGCAACATATTGACAGGGCAAATGTAAAATGCGTAATGAGACCGCCACCATCTTTGATCAGAAATCTGTCAGTTCCTAAAAAATGAGAGATAAAAAGGAAATGGTGTAGTAGGTGAGAGGAAGCCTTGTGTTATCTAAGTTAGCTGTCAAAAATCATGCGAGTAATGTCAGTTAGGGAAAAAGTAAATGCAAGTGGTTCAGGTGCGTACTGAAAGTAAGTTATTAGTGGTTGCTTTACAAAAGCTAGATTATGTGTAACCTTTGGGACCAAATGAAGACAATGAAACTGAACAATGAATTACTGTCTTCCAATACTAAGTTTGAAGTTATGAATCTTAAATGAAGTAAACCAGCCTTTAAAATTTCAAATATTAATGCCTACTAGATCAAGTATAAGTAAACTACAGTTATACAATGACCCCCCCATCAATATTCCAAAACGTGCACATTGATTAGTCAGAGTGCCCATTGTAAATCAGACTTACACTAATGGAAAAAGGTCCAGTTGCCCGGACTTTTTCGATTAGTATAAGAATTTTTTTTTTTTTTAAGACAGCAATGGAGAACGGAAGATGTTAAATAGAGCGAGACAGCTTTAAAAAAGCAACGGAAAAAGGAAGAGCTCCGTTGCTTTTTTTTAAGCTATCTCGCTATGTTAAACTCTTTTAACATAGCAAGACACTAGCAACGGTGATCTTCCTTTTTCGTTGCTTCCACACACAACTCTGATGTACTGCATAAGCATACGCATGCCTAGTACATCAGAACTGCCTCAGAATACCATACAGCTGTGGAAGGGCAGCATGGAGGCATTGTGCAATGCCATTATTTAAGAAAAGTAAGTATTATTTTTCTTAAATAATGTTATTGTATAATAGCAATAACCCACTTCTGGGTGTGGGCAATGCTGGATTTACCCACAGTTGTCTTTGTTTGGCCACTCGGCCTTCGTCCTTGTGACCAAACCACACCAACCATGGGTAAATCCAGCATTACCCACACCCAGGCATGGGTTATTGCTTAAATAATCACTGACCTTATTTAGAACAAAAAGAGATTATATTGATCATACTATTCATTATTGCAATCATCATATCTGGGATATCCTGCCACAGGTAGACTGACGGTCAGTCCAACTTCCAGAATTGTACAATCAACAATAAAGCAACTTTGATTAACCCACTCCCCCTCAGACTCAAGGATGCTGGTGTTATAAGAGGGGCATTGGATGATGCCACCTTCAGATCTTTCCTGCTGCAGCAGATATATAGTTGCATGTAATCTGAGCATTATCATTCCTTAACTGGCTGGCCTCAGAAGACAGGTAAGTACACCAAAGGAGAATTTCTTTTGCTCTTTTTTAGTAGTTTTAAAGTGTTTATTAATACCAGCCAGTAACACTGAGTTAGAAGTAGTTATTAAGAAAAAGGATTTCCGTTCCCACTGCATTTTGTGCCTCATTCTGGAGCATAACATAGACACTTGAAAAAATGTTGCCGTGTTCATCCCAAGGACAATTAGAAGGAGAACAAAATCTTTCTTGGAATCCAAAACTCAAAAGACAAAGTTTATCTGGTACCATTCTGCTTTGGTGGTATTAGTCAAGGCTTATGAGAGTCTTGCCCTGAAGTACAAGTGTGCTGAAAAGTGACATGAGAAGTGACAGAAAACTGAAAACAATCTGTGGGATACAATGAGTTCCCTTAAGTATGATGATACCATACTTAGTGATGCACTTTTTCAGCCTTTGATGTCAGAGTTGGTTTAAGCTGATTCCACTGGTAGGACTACTTTGCAGACTGACATTACTTTGGTGGCTTGCATGTTCTTACAGATCAAACACATTGAGATGTCTGACCACTCTGAGGATTCTCTCAGATCCTCTGCTCCTAGCTCTTGCCTTCTTATTAGCGAGAGTGGTGTCCATTGAATTTTTTTTTTTGTTCATGAGAAAGTTTGCAGAGAGTAGGTGAAGGTCTTGGTCACCCTGTCATGAGCCAAAGCCTCCAGAGAAACTGAGGCCCAAAACTGAAGGTAAACCCTGTGCCTGCTAGCTTCTCATGCTTTAGGTTAAGTTGAACCTCAATCCCTTCCATCTCCCAGGTTTCTTCACACAGATGTTCATCGTGTTTCACTGTTGCAGTCATAACTGTAGGGTGCAGCCCGAGGTCGGCCAGAATCCCAAAGTCTGGGTCCGGCGTCGGCTCTACAAGCCAGTACCCTGACGTCAGTACGCTCTGGTACATAGCCCTCAGCCGACGCCGTCTTCCCCAGTCTTTCTTGCCGTGCGGTGGAAAGCAGCTCGCAAATCGTTGGTTGGCGATTTTCGTACAGCATTTTTTTGGTGTTGTCGGTCCGAAGTTCTTACTTCTCTTCTCAAAGCTAAGTACCCCATTGGGGAATCTTTTTCTTGTTCCTCCGATGTCAGAAAAAGTTAATAATTGTATTACGTGTGGGAAACAAATACCTCATAAAGATTTCCACTCTTACTGTCTACCTTGCTTAGGCCCTGACCACGACATTTCTTGTTGTCGGTTCTGTGCCAGGTTTAATTCTCGTACTATCAAACGCAGGTACGACTGGGCTTTGAATTATTTTGGCAGACGCTTCAATTACAGAATGTCGTCGGACACTACCGGAATTCAAAAGAAGCGCAAAGACAAGGATAGGCCTCCGAGGTCCAAACAGGACTCGTTGCACCTGGAGCCGGCGTCTGGTTCGGCTGTCGTCAGTGAGGCGCTTTTGCAGCCCCTGTCGTCCGCCACTTCTGAACCGATGGCCGATACGGACTCCCATGGGGAGCCATCAAGGCCTTCTATTTTATCTGCTGCAGGACCTTCGGACGTCGCTCCCTCGGATGGGTCCGGAACCGCTGTGCAGGTACCGGCTTCTGAGGGGGTATTCAGGCCTACTCATCACTATTTCAAAGGCAAAGTCAAAGACTCCTGTTAAGTCTAAAGCTCCTGCTCAAGCTTTTTCTGAATCTACTCCCAGGACACAGAAGCAATTGTTAAGGATGGCTGAAGATTTGCTTTCTATGATTAGGGGTTCTCATCCCCCCCCTGAGGAAAGGCCTCAACAGGATGTTCCTATGGATTCCTCTGACCAGGCTTCTATATCATCTGTCTCTTCCTCTGATCAGGAATATTCTTTTCCTCCTTATGAGGATTCGGATGCTGAGGACTCCTTGCCCTCTGCCTCTCCGCCTGAAGATTTTTCTTTTGGGGAAACCTTACATGAAATGAGGGAACATTTTCATTGGGAAGGTCAGGATTATTCTGCTTCCAAGAAGAGGCTTAGAGAATTCCTTCTTCTTCCTCAACATAGGCCTTTAGCTATCCCTCCTGTTCTTGACATTGTGGATGATGCCTTTTCCGAGGCTAATTTGAATCCTGATTCCATGCCTCCTGCTCTCTCTAAGCCTGATAGGTTTTATAGGGTTCCTGAGTCTCATTTGTTCTTATTTAAGAATCCTTCTGCATATCCTGAAACTATTTCTCAGGGTTCTAAGGCTGCCAAAGTTGCTTCTTCTAAGAATCCTATTCCCTCTGAGGATTCTCGTGCCTTAGACAGGTGGGGCAAAAAGGTGTATACTTCTGCTACCCTTTCTGTTAGGGCTTTAAATTGCCAATTTCATATGTTTAAGTATCAGCAATTTCTTTTGTCTGTTTTAAAGCAAAAGCTTGCTTCCCTTCCTGCATATGCAGAAGATAAGGAACTACAGGATGTATTGCATGCAACTGAACAACTGAACAAACATAGCTTGCATTGTGGTTTTGATGCTTTGGATGCTTCTTGCAGGGCCGCAGCCTCTGGTACTGTTATCAGGAGACATGCTTGGCTTCGTGAACAAAGTTTACCTGAACAGGTTAAGGCTAAATTGTTAGATGCCCCATCTATGGCTGAGGAGGTTATTAAAAAGATGGAAGAAAAGGCAAAATCTATGCAAACTGTGAAAGATTTCTTGCAAGTTCAGCCTCCTAGATTTTCCAGGAATTGGCCCTCCAAAAATTGGTCCTTTCCCACGTCTGACAGGCCTCAAAGGGGAAGATATAGACGCTCCAGAGGTCGTGGCCAAGCTCAGGCCTCCTACAGATCGAAACAATGGACTGCTTCTTCACCTAGAAGGGGAGAAGACAGATCCCAATCTCAAAGAAAGCAAACTCAATGACTCTCTAGGTTGGGCTACAGGACCTCTTTACCTGGATGCCCCTCTCAGAGGAAAACTTTCTCTTTTTTACAGAAATTGGACTCATATTACCCAGGACAAATGGGTATTGGACGTGATTTTAAAAGGCTACAACTTCCACTTTCATACCTTGCCAAGAGCTTTCGGTTGGCCAGATCTGCCAAAACATCAATGGTCAGAGGCCTTAAATCAAGTAGATGCTCTTCTGGCCATGAGAGCCATAGAGCCTGTTCCACTCTCAGAGATGGGAAAAGGGTTTTATTCAAGACTGTTTCTGGTTCCGAGAAAACAGAGCTCATGGAGACCTATTCTGGACCTTTCTGTGTTAACCACCTTTTTGGAAATTCCAAAATTCAAGATGCTTACTCTGCAGCAGCTGATTCCAATGCTCTCTCAGGACGCCTGGATGGTGACATTGGACCTAAAGGAAGCTTATTTACACATTCCCATCAGGCAGGAACGCAGGAAATTCCTCAGGTTCAAGGCAGGTTTGAGACACTATCAATTCTCTGTACTGCCCTTTGGTTTATCTACTGCGCCCAGAGTCTTTACCAAGTGCCTGGCACCAGTAGTGGCTTATTGCAGACTCCAGGGATTCAGATTTACCCTTATTTGGACGACTGCCTTATTCAGGCAGACAGCAAGGATCTTTTACTTCAACATCTGGATTTTGTTCAATGTCTTCTCCTCCTGTTGGGATTTTCAGTGAACACAAAAAAGTCACATCTGATCCCTTCTCAACAAATGGTATTCCTGGGAGCCCTTTTAAACACAACCTTACAAAGGGCCTTCCTCACTACAGAAAAACAAATACAGCTGGCTTCAATTTTCAAGACTTTGGCAACTCTACCTCAGCTCACTGCAAGGAAATTCCTGCAGGCACTGGGCTACATGGCTTCCTGCATTCTGTTGATTCCAAATGCAAGGCTTCATATGAGAAAGCTTCAATGGTATCTGAAAAGTGTGTGGTCGCAGCATTACCATGATCTGGACACTCTGATTCCTCTGATCCCCTGCCTCCAAAAGGAGTTCCTTTGGTGGTCCAGGGTGTGTGCTTTAAACGAAGGAAAGCCTTTCCATCTTCCTCAACCTTCTCAAATCATAACCACGGACGCCTCGGATTATGCTTGGGGAGCACATTTTCTAGGCAATTGCCAGCAGGGAACCTGGACAAAGGATCAGCTTCACTGGCACATCAATCTAAAGAAAATGTTGGCAGTTCAAAATGCTCTTCTAGCCTTCAAGCACCTTTTGCATCCAGGGCCTCTTTTGATTTGCACAGACAACACCACAGTCATGTGGTACATAAACAAGCAGGGGGGCTCTCATTCGTACCCCCTTTGCAGACTAGCTATGGCTTTATGGGACACAGCTCTAAATCTGAATCTACATCTCCAGGCCCAATTCATACCAGGAGTACAGAATCTCTTAGCAGACAGCCTGAGCAGGAACATTGTGGATCCTCACGAATGGATGCTAGACACCAACTTATTCAACAGGATTACTGCAGTTTGGGGATGCCCCCAGATAGATCTGTTTGCATCCCATCTCAATCATCAGCTGCCTCACTTTTGCACCAGGTCGTTCCACAAAACAGCTTGGAAAGTGGATGCCCTGTCCTTCAGCTGGAAAAACCTTTTGGGTTATGCCTTCCCTCCTCTTCCTCTACTTCCTCGGGTATTACTAAAGATAAAACAGGACAAGCCCAAGTTCCTCATCTTGATTGCTCTGAATTGGCCTCGACAGTTTTGGTATCCAACTTTAAGGCACCTGTTCTTGGAGCCTCCTTGGATTCTCCCTCTGAACCCTTCTCTTCTGTCCCAGCATCAGGGTCAGTTGCTACATTCCAATCTCAAGACCCTTTGCCTGGCAGCTTGGCTCTTCAAAGGAATTTGATTTCTTCTAGTCTTCCCAAACAAGTTTTGGATGTTCTTTTGGAAGCTAGACGGCCTAGCACTATGAAATACTATGCCTCTAAATGGAAGAGATTTTGCATTTGGATGCAGGGCCGAGGTTTGGACCCTCTGGTACCTGATCTCTCTTCTATTTTGCTTTATCTTTCGGATCTTTTGTCTGATGGACTGTCTTTTTCTTCCATTAAGATTCATGCTTCTGCTATTTCTGCTCATTTCAATACTGATCCCCCTGTTTTTTCTCATCCTTTGGTGAGACAATTCTTGAGAGGGGCTAAGAATTTAAGGCCTCCCAGGACCCCTCCTGTTCCTGCTTGAGATCTTAATTATGTTTTAGAAAAACTTACTTTGCCTCCTTTTGAGCCTGCTGCCTCTTCAGATATTAAGTTTTTATCTTGGAAGACAGTTCTTTTGTTAGCTTTGACTTCTGCCAGAAGGGTCTCAGAGTTGCAAGCTCTCATGGCTGTGGAACCATTCCTTATTTTCCACCAGGACAGAGTATCCTTGAGAACCAATCCTACTTTCATGCCTAAGGTGATTTCGAAAGTGGCTTTAAATCAAACAATTCACCTTCCTACCTTCTTTCCTAATCCTCAGAATAAAGGGGAAAGGATTTTGCATTCTTTGGACGTGCACAGACAGTTACGATTTTATTTGGACAAGTCTAAAGAGTTCAGAAAATCTAACCAATTGTTTGTTTCTTTTGCCTCCAGTTCTCTTGGTAAGGCTATTTCCAAACAAACTATTTCCAAATGGATTTCTTATGGAATAAGATTTTGTTACACTCATCATGAGAAACAGTTTCCAGGTACTGTGAGAAGTCATTCTACTAGAGCAGCTGCTACTTCTACAGCTTTTCTCAGGGGAGTTCCTACCAAGGATATTTTGGAAGCTGCCACTTGGAGTTCTGTGCATACTTTTTCCAAGCATTACAATCTCCCTTTGTATTCTAAGACCAGGGCAGGCTTTGCCTCTGCTGTTTTGCAGGGTCTTCTTGCTGCCCCTTCTTCTGTCTAAATCTCCCCCCTTTTTCCACTGCTTTGGGATTCCACCCTACAGTTATGACTGCAACAGTGAAACACGATGAACATAGTACAGTTGTGTACACCTACCATAAATGTAGATGTTCGAGTGTCTTCACTGTTGCAGTCGGTGTTTCCCTCCCTCCTATCCCCTCTTTTTCTCTCCTTTGTGGTGTATTTGTGTTTCCTTGGTGGGTTCATTTTGTTTTGATTTATTGGGGGACTTCTGACATCTAGGGCAAGAAAGGCTGCAGAAGATGGCGTCGGCTGAGGGCTATGTACCAGAGCGTACTGACGTCAGGGTACTGGCTTGTACAGCCGACGCCGGACCCAGACTTTGGGATTCTGGCCGACCTCGGGCTGCCTGCCGGCAGGAGCACCCTACAGTTATGACTGCAACAGTGAAGACACTCGAACATCTACATTTATGGTAGGTGTACACAACTGTACTTTTGTCCCACTGGCTAAGAATTTTGTGAGTTTTTTTAAGTCCTGGCAACTAGCACTGAAAATTTCTAAGGTGACAGGGGGTCCTCTCTAAAAGGTGGAGAATGGAACCTACATTCTTTGGGATTCAGATGAAGATTAGCTAGTCTGTGCCGGCCAGTCCCCTATTACCACTGTCTCTCATGACACAGAACAGAGGACACCCTATCATGTGCTTCACCTTCACAGGATCTCTATTTTTGGGACACTTTTGCAATATGAAAGAGGAGTTCCATTAGGAAAAGTACAGTTTTGTACCTACCATAAATGTAGATGTTCGAGTGCTCATAGAGCTGCAGTCATAACAGATGGGTTATCCTGCCGTCAGGCGGGTCCTCGGTCGGCCAAACTCCAAAGTCTGGGTCTGGCGTCGGCTGTCGTCACCTACTCCCTGACGGCAGTGCGGCAGGGGTATAAAAGAGGCAGCTGATGCCATTTTCTTCAGGTTTTTCTTGCCCCAGATGTCAGGTGCCCCCAGAAGGAAGGCAAACATAATGTTATGCAAAAATGCAATGCTGATAAATCAAAAACAGTAGTTGCAAGCAAATACACCATAAAAGAATACCCCAAAGAGTTTATATGAAAAGTGTGTGTCATAAGGCCTGTCCTAAGAGGGGATGGAGGGAGGGAAACCTGGACTGCAGCTGTATGAGCACTCGAACATCTACATTTATGATAGGTACAAAACTGTACTATGTTAATTGTGCATACAGCTGCAGTCATAACAGATGGGTAGAATCCCAAAGCTAAGTAAGGGTGGTAGGCACTAAGTGGAACTAGGAGGGGCTAGGATGCCCTGCAGGACTGCTGTGGCAAAGCCCGCTCTAGATTTAGAGTATAGTGGGAGCTGATAATGCTTGGAGAAAGTGTGCACTGAACTCCAGGTGGCTGCTTCCAAAATGTCCTTGGTAGGGACACCCCTGAGGAAGGCTGCAGAGGTAGCTGTGGCTCTGGTGGAGTGGGATCTGATGCACGCAGGCACAGTTTTTCCATGAAATGAGTAACAAAAGCGTATGCAGTGGGCTATCCATTTTGAAATTGTCTGTTTGGAAATAGCCTTTCCTTGAGCACCTGTAGCATAGGACACAAAGAGTTGCTCAGATTTCCTGAATGGCTTTGTCCTGTCCAAATAATAACGAAGGTGTCTGTGAATGTCCAAGGAATGTAGTAGTCTTTCCCCTTTGTTTTGTGGATTAGGATAAAAGGTAGGTAAGTGGATAGTCTGATTCAAAGCTACACTGGATACTACCTTTGGCATAAAGGTAGGGTTGGTTCGTAAGGAAACTCTGTCCTGATGGAAAATGATGAATGGTTGCACAGCCATGAGGGCCTGTAGCTCTGAAACCATGCGAGCTGAGGTGATAGCCAGAAGAAAGGCTGTTTTCCATGACAAGTACTGTAACTCTGATGAAGAAGCTGGCTCGAAGGGAGGAAGGGTCAGCTTTTCCAATAAGTTGAGGTCCCAAGCAGGGACTGGTGGTTTCCTTGGGGGTTTTATATTCTTTGCCCCTCTGAGGAACTGCCTTAAGAGAGGATGAGAGAATAAAGGAGGATCTGTGTTGTATTGTGCAGAAATGGCTGAAGCGTGGATCTTGATGGAGGAGAAGGAAAGTCCATTGTTTAACATCTCAGCTAGGTACTGTAAAATTTGAGGTATATTTATTACCCAAGGATTCTGTCCCTTCTTTTGATTCCAGGCACAAAATAGTTTCCATTTGGCAGAGTAGGCCTTTCTAGTAGAAGGTCTTCTGGCCTCCAAGATGACATCCTGCACCTCCTTGGAAAGGAGAGTCTGTTGGGAAATCAAGGAATTTTCCATGCAGCCAGATTTAGAGTTTTGAGATGGCTGTGAAGGGCTTTGTAGTTGTGCTGGGACAACAGAAGAGGGACTAGAGGTAGGATCCATGGTGGGGAATGTGTCAGGCTCTTCAGGAGCGGATACCAGTGTTGTCTAGGCCAGTCTGGAGCAGTAAGAATCATTTTCGGCCTCTCTGCTCTGGCTTTTAATAGAACTTTGGGTAGCAGAGGAAGAGGCGGGAAGGCATAGACTGTCAATGTTGCCCAATTGAAGGAAAGTGCGTCCACTTTCCAGGCCTGTGGATGATAGGTCCTTGAACAAAATTTTTTCAACTGGCAATTTCTGTGGGTAGCAAAGAGATCTATGTCTGGCTGTCCCCATGCCTGAGTTATCTTTGTGAAAACTTGAGGATGCAACTTCCATTCATGTGGATCTGTCATATTTCTGCTTAGGTTGTATGCCAGTGTGTTTTCCTTCCCTGGCAGGAATTGTGCCTGTAGTTGAATTTGCAATTCCAGTGCTGTGTTCCATAGGGTCATGACTTGCCTGCACAGGGGGGTATGAATGAGTTCTCCCCTGTTTGTTTATGTACCACATAACTGTGGTGTTGTCTGTCCTTATCAATAGCTGGCCTGGATGCAGTAGGTCTTTGAAGGTCATAATAGCCTTTTGCATGGCTAGCATTTCCTTTTGGTTGATGTGAAGGTGCTTCTCTTTTCGGGTCCATTTTCCTTGAATGCACTGATCTGTCATGTGTGCTCCCCAGGCGTAGTCCGAGGCATCTGTTGTGATGATTTGAGTTGCTTGAGGTACAGAGAAAGGAAGACCTGTGTTTCTTTGGCAAGCTTGAGTCCACCACATAAATTCCTTTTGAAGGCATGGAATGAGTGGTATAATTGCTTCCAAGCTGTGGCTGTGTTGAGACCATAAGTTTTTTAGGTACCATTGAAGTTTCCTCATATGCAGCTTTGCACATGGGATTAGTAGGATGCAAGATGCCATGAATCCCAGAGCCTGCAGGACTTTCCTTGCAGTTAGCCTGGTGTAAGTTGCCATTTTTCTGAAGTATTGAGACAGTTGCCCTTGCTTGTCTGGCGTGAGGTAGGCCATCTGGGTGGTTGTATCCAAGCTGGCACCCAGGAAAATTATTTGTTGAGAGGGTATTAGTTTTGATTTCTTTTTGTTGACTGTGTATCCCAGGAAGTTCAACAGTTTTATTACAAACGCCAGGTGCTGCAGTAGTATGTCCTTGCTGTCCGCTTGGATCAGGCAGTCGTCCAGATATGGGTAGATTTTTATCCCTTGTAGTCTGCAGAAGGTGATTACTGATGCCAGGCATTTCGTAAACACTCTGGGCGCAGCAGATAAGCCAAAGGGCAATGCAGAGAATTGGTAATGGGTTGAACCTGCAAGAAATCTGAGGTATCTTCTGCAATCTTGTCTGATAGGGACATGCAGGTATGCCTCCTTGAGGTCCAATGTTACCAGCCAAGACTCCTTGCCCAGCATGGGAAGAAGCTGCTGTAATGTGAGCATCTTGAATTTTGGCACCTGTAGAAATGTGTTTAGGATGGATAGGTCTAAGATAGGTCTCCAATCTTTGTCTTTCCTTGGTACCAGGAATAGTCTGAAATAAAACCCTTGACTTTGTTCTTTTGCAGGTACCTCTTCAATTGCCTTCATGTCCATGAGAGCTGAGATTTGTTTTTGTGCCTCTGCCCTTTGATTTTATGGCAGGTTTGGCATGCCTCTCATTTTTGGAAGGGTGTGAAAGTGGAACTTGTAGCCTCTGTCTATAATGTCCAGAATCCATTTGTCTTTTGTAACAATATGCCAATTTTTTGAGAATAATGTCAGTTTTCTGCCCAAAGGTGCTGCCATTAAAGATTTGCTTGGCAGGTGAAGGGGGAAGTCATTGTGTCTGTTTTCTAAAAGACTGATCTATCTTCTCTACCTCTTGGGGTTGGTGCTTGCCACTGTCTGGCTCTGAAAGATCCTTGAGGTTGCCCTCTACCCCTTGGATGCCTGTATCTGCCCCTTTGAGGTCTGTCCGTGGCTGGAAAGGACCAATTTTTTGAAGGCCAGTTTCTGCTGAAACGTGGAGGCTGTACCTGCAGGAAATCTTTCACTGTTTGCATTGATTTCGCTTTTTCCTCCATTTTCTTTAGCACCTCCTCAGCTTTAACACCAAACAATAC
Source organism: Protopterus annectens (assembly GCF_019279795.1). Taxonomy (NCBI): domain Eukaryota; kingdom Metazoa; phylum Chordata; order Ceratodontiformes; family Protopteridae; genus Protopterus; species Protopterus annectens. The sequence goes on from NC_056728.1 coordinate 313,424,323, forward strand.
ATCTTTTTGAAGAGGTGCATCTAATAATTTAGCTTTGACATGATCTAGTAAGGTTTGCTCTTTGAGCCAAGCATGCCTACGTATAACAGACCCCGTAACAGCAGCTCTACATGAGGCCTCTAAAGCATCAAAACCACACTGCAAGGTATGTTTACCCACTTGCTCTGCATCATGCAACAAATCCTGCAACTCTTTTAAATCTGGTTGTTCTGGTTGTGTCATCTTGCTTTTCAGCTGAGATATCAAAAACTGCTGATACTTTAACATATGGACTTGACAGTTTAATGCCCTCATGGTTAAAGTGGCCGAGGTGTACACCTTTTCCCCCCACCTTTCTAAAGCTCTGGAATCTCTCTCTGAAGGTAATGGGTTTTTAGCAGTAGAGGCCTTAATTCCCTTGGGACCCTGTGAGATAGTTTCTGGGTCAGCAGTATGGCTTTTATATAGGAACTGGTGGGAATCAGGAACCCGGTAATACCCGTCTGGTTTAACAGGAGATGGAGGCAAAGAATCTGGATTAAGGCTGGCTTCTGTGTACACATCATCCAATATATCTAAAACAGGAGGGATAGCCAGACGCCTATGCTGGGGGAGCAGAAGAAATTCCCTGAGCCTTTTCTTTGAATCTGAGTAATCTTGGCCTTCCCAGTGGAAGTGTTCCTTCAATGTATGCAGGGTTTCCCCAAAAGAGAAGTCCTCAGGGGGGGGGGGGCTGAGGGAATAGACTCCTCTGCATCAGAGTCTTCGAATGGAGAATAGGCATAATCCTGGTCCTAAGATAGTTCTGAGGTAATAGAAGCTTGATCTGAGGAAGGGTAGTCTTCCTCTAATCTGGGCCTTTTGTCAGAGGGGGGTTGAGAACCCCTGATAAGAGTAATCAAATCCTCAGCCATTTTTAGCATCTGTTTTTTAGGCATGGTGCCTTGAGAGGGGGTCTGAGGAACTTGTTTTTTGGTTTTCATGGCTGTTTTAGATTTAGTGAAGGCTTTAATAGAGAAGGAAGAAGGCCTGAAGACCCCTTAAGAAGTGGCAGGCCTGTCTAAATTCTGAGTTTCTCTGCCAGGAGTGGCGTCGGTATCAGTAGTAGGAATGGGAGCCGAGAAGCCTGCGACCTCGGGTACTGAAGACACCGGTAATGCATTGTCATCGGTACTCAGGGGCTGCGTAGATATCTCGCTGAGTACCGGAGAACCGGTAGTCGGCCTTAGCGTGGTTTCAGTAGGTGGTGCGGACCTCGTATGTCGGTCCGTATCATTGCATTTTTTGCTCAAAACTGGAGTCGGAGTACCCGACGACATAATATAATTAAATTTTTTGCCAAAAAAGTGAAGGGCGAACTCCGCCCGATGCTTAATAGTGTGTTTGTTGAATCTAGCACAAAAACGGCAGGCCGAGACGTCGTGGTCTGGGCCTAAGCAAGGTATACAGAAAGAGTGGAAATCCTTATGCGGTATTTGCTTCCCACATGAAATGCAATTATTAACTTTGTCTGACATCGGTCTGAGGCAAGAAAAGTTTCCCCAACGGGGTACTTAGCTTTCAAGAAGACTTCGGCTGAAATACTTTCGTAAATCTCAGGAGCTGGCCGACGGGCACTTGCGAACTGCTTCTGCTTCGGGCACCGTGCGGTAAGAAAGACTGAAGAAAATGGCATCAGCTGCCTCTTTTATACCCCTGCCACACTGACATCAGGGAGGAGGCGACGACAGCCGACGCCGGACCCAGACTTTGGAGTTCGACCGACCGAGGACCCGCCTGACGGCAGGATAACCCATCTGTTATGACTGCAGCTGTATGCATGATGAACATCTAGAGAATTCCCACAGACACATCTCAGATGTAGAACCTTCATGGACTTGCCTGCACCCAGAGCATTAGCCGTTCCTCCAGTGATTGATGTCCTGGAATATGCATTTATTTATTGAAAATCAATCCTTCCTCCCTGCTTCTAGGAAACCTGATTCGTTCTACAATGTTCATTTTTCCCATAAGTTCTGAATAACAAACTTTTGGTTGATCCATTTGGGATATCCTTAAATTCCAGAAAGCAATTTTCTCCATCCACATCAAGGAATTATTTTCCCAATGACTAGTAGAGCAAGATTCTCTACTGACTGAGGGAAAAGGCATGCAACTCTGCTACCCTAACTTTTACAGCCTTAAACTGCCAGACCTACATGCCCAACAACCAGCAGAGATTGCTGAAGAATATTAAGCCCAAAGCTGAGGGGATAACTGATAAGCATATGAAATAGGAGATGATAAATTATGTGTCATTTCAGCCCAGGTTACCAGAAAATTAAAAAAAACTGTGGTTAGCCTGCAGGGCAACAGCAATTGGTTCAGTTATAAGAAAACATGCCTGGCTGAGGGTACAGCACTGTCAGACCACGTGATGACAAAACTCTTTAATGCAGCCCTGGATAAGGACCTTCTCTTCAGACCACTTGCTGAAAATGCCATCAGAAGACTTGAGGAAAGGGGTAAGTTTATGAAATCTGGCATGCAGTTTTTTCACTCTCAGAAACCTCAGTTAAACAGATGCCCTCCAGAGAAGTTATTACTTTTGTGATGATTAAGGAGTCACTAACACCAAAATGTGATATTTGGCACAGATAGGAAGTTGGAATCCCACCTGTGCCAAACAAGTATGTCAGGAATGGTGGCACACACTGTCAACAAATATGAAGAAAAGGTCCTAGCTGGCACAAGTGCATTGGTCATGTAAATCATTCCACTAGTACCCAGCACATTAAAGTACAAGAAAAAAAGTGCACAAAATCTAACTTGATAATTAATTCACAAAACGTTACCTGGGAACAAGAGCCTAATGGGAATATGCACTGCAGTCCTAAGTAGGAACTTTCAATATCCACCTGCAGATTAAACAGCATACAGGCCATCTTCAGTGCTGAGCCTTGACCTAGCATGCCATGCCCCTTTCTTTCCTCTCTGTGAACTGCAGTGTCTTCTGGTTCAGTGTCATTTATCCACAGTAACTGCCTTTTCACACAATTTATTATTTTCACACACTCATATAGACAATTATTGTGGAAGCCTGGCCAAATTTTCCAATTCCCCACAACTTTTCTTCCTGGCACAGTAGTCCTTCCACCTTACAGGAACAGCCATGGACTTCCAGTTACCAGCTGCTCTTAATTAAGCTAAATATGAAATCATACACTTTAATATTTTCCCTGGTACTAAGCTCAAATGATTTACGTATGTGGAGACAGGAAGCCACAGCGTGTTAATCAGTGGTAAATGATAACCCTCTTCTCAGGTAATAAATAGCAAGGATGTATCTATCGGTCTATCTATTTGTCTATATAAAAGGCCAATCACAACAAAGTAAAAGTGAATAAAATAACTTTATTGAAACAATAAGGCAAACAGTGTAGTTGGAGATTAAATATGCAAAGGAATGAGAAAGTGCACATGGAAAAATACAATAACATTTAGTTACACTGTGTTGTATGTACAGAAAAAAATCTGATGTACAGATAACTAGACCTTCTTGTTGTGTCTTACTAAGAAATACAGGCAATTAATCAGAGACAGAGACATATTAAAATCATTCACGGGCCAAACACAGACCTTTTCTACATATGCACTACCAAATCCTTCCAGGCAGAGACAAGAGACAACAAAAACAATCTCACATTTTTTTACACATTAAAAGTCCTCCATTATGCTCCAAGGCATTATATCACTACATCATTTCTTCTAGAAGGAAGCATTTCCTTAGCTTTGCTTTATCACAACAAAGGGAACTAAAAGAGTTCTACATATGTAAAGGCACTAGCTTAATTGCATCAGCACAGAAACAGTAGAGCACACCACTACATGTCAACTTACATCTCTTACTGTCTACACTTTAATGCCTACTTTATTTTCACAGTTCTACTTACTTACTTCTTTGAAGTGGTTAAGTACAGGCTTCATCCCCACCGCCACCCCTGACGTAGTTAGAAGCAGCAACCTGTACAATGAATTCTTGCCTACAATCATTATAATCAGAACTAGATAGTAAAAATACTAACCTTCCCAAGGCTGCAGGTGTCAAGGGTACCTGTTAAAAACCCTTGGTAAAGTCAATAGATATTTAGCCCCATCCCGGTGTTCCAGTGTTTCATCTTATATGGGAATGTGGTAAACATCTGCCTCTATGTGACTGCTTAGTTTCCTATACTCCACAAAGAGCCTGGCGTTGCTATCTTTTTTTGGTACCAGCATTACTGGTGTGGCCCAGGGACTGTTGGAGACATGGATTACCTCCAGTTGCAACCTATTTGCACTTTCTTCTCTCAAAGTTTGCTTACCTCTTTCAGGCACATTGTAAGGGGCTTGCTGGTGGGCCACTGGAGTCCTGTATCTACAAGATGCTCCACTAGATGGGTACCCTTACTTTCCAGTAAATATTCCCCACAAATTCTTGTAATACCACTTAGATCTCCTGTACCTGGCTAGCAGTAAGCTGTTGGGACAGGGCTACCTTATTTACCAAGGTATCAGATGGAGCCTCTCCCAGGAGGTTTGCCTCCAGATCCCTCTCTAGTTATGTAGGTACCAAGTACAATGGCCTCTCTAACATGATGAGGCTTTATCATGTTAACATAGTAGAGTTTGTGCTTCTGTATCTTGCCTGGCGATTGTACCATGTAGTTGTCATCACTCACCTTTTTCACAGATGTGAAACAGCCATCCCAGGCTGTCTGCAGCTTGTTGTGTCTTACAGGAGCAAACAACATCACCTGTGTCTACACAACATTAATTGCCTCTGGATGTCTTGATGTACTACACGTTCTGCTGCTGCTGTTGTGCCTGAGCAGGTGATTCTGGGCCATCCCCTTGAGCTCCCTGACTCTAGTTCTGAACTTTAGGACATACTCCACAACAGACTCCTTATGGGAATCATGGTCACCCTACCACTCACTATGAATTAAATCCAGGGTCCCCTTTACCCTGTGGTTATACAGCAGTGCACCAATAGTTTCTGTCAGATAGCAAAAAAATTGTGGAATCCTGTCTGGCCAAGGATAGTCTTGACTTGCTTCTTAGCATGTGGAATAGGACAGTTCTGAACTACTTCAATCTTTTCATCCTGTCGTTTTGCAACCTCTCAGCCTATTATATAGCCTAAGTAATGAGACTCTGCCATACCTAACTTGCATTTGGCTGAGTTATCAATTAGCCCAGTTTGACATATGGAATGGAAAACAGTTTCAACTTTAAAGAGATAGCTTTCCCAGTCCTCAGAAGACATCATCACATCATCTAGATAAACCTTCGCATACCTGGCATGAGGTTTAGGAATTTAGGAATTTTTTCCATTAACCTCTGGAATGTTGCAGGCACTTTAAGGAAATCAAAAGGCAGGACTTTATAATAGAGGAGTCCTTCAGATGCAGAAAATGCCATCTTTTTTTCTTAGCCTCAGGGGCTGGTAGACTTTGCCAATGTCCTTTGGTTGGGTCTGAAGTGACAAATAACCTAGTGTTGTCTAGCCTGTCAGTTACTTCCTCCACTTGTGGCATAGGTAGGAATCAAACTTCAGTGTACTATTTCTAAAGTCACTGCAAAACCGTATGGACCTATCTAGTTTTGTAACTAACACGATTGGAATATTTCACTTTGAATTTCTCTATGACTCCACTTTTAAGCATTTTTTGTATCTCATCCCTGGCTGCTTGGAATTGGGACAAATTTTTCTGGTGTAGTTTCAATGTACTTTCTTACCAGACATGGCTTCTGTTTGTGTTATACTGTTTATACCAGCTGACTTTGAGGCATTGATAATAGCTCCTCTGGTTTGACTTCAGGAAATTCTATGAAGTCTCATCTCCTGTAAGCATAGCTAGAAATCCAGTTTCTCTGCAAGGTTTCAGAAGACACTGAATGTTTATATGGTATAACTGTTCTGGTTTCCTTTGTTATGGCTTCCTCACCTTGTAATTCACATCACTTACATTTTCCGTTACTTCAAATGCTCCTATCCACTTTGCATGGAACTTATTATCAGTGGTGGGTATTAAAACAAGTACTTAGCCTCTTGGTTTGAATTCCCTGATATGAACAATTCTATTATATGTTCTGCAGTGTGCCTCTTAGGCTGTCTTAATGCATTATTTTACTAGGCATTGTGGTCCTTAAACTGTCCCAAAAGTCTGAAATTGCCCATCACATTTTTAAAGATGTTTTCTTCTCTCGGTTTTCATCTGTTACATCTCGCAATTCTCAGGGATGTTTGTCATACAGCAGTTCATGCAGTGTGAGTCTAGTTAAAGCTCTGGGTGTTTCCTCTTACAGTAAAGAGAAGATAATGGAAGTAGTTGATCCCAGCCTCATCCACTTGTATAGCCTTTCATAACATAGAGTTTGAAGTCTTATTATAGTGATCAGCTATCCCATTTGTCTGTAGGTGGTACACAGATGTCATTAATTGTTTCACTTCTTCACATGCATGGGATGTCTTGGTCAATTAGAATTTCTTGGGGGATTGCTACCCTAGAAAAAAAGCAATACTGATTACTTGGCTGCTGACTTTGCATTGACTTTCTCCAGAGGGTATGCCCTCAGAAAACTGCTACATAGTCCATAATTACTAGAATATAATTTTGCAAGTGGATCCACAATGTCCATTCCATGTGTGCAATGGGGATATACTTGATGGGTAATGATACCAAAGGATTCTTAAACCAGAGATTAGATGTTGTGCTTTGACACTCTGGGCAAGCTGCAGAAACATTCTCTATGTCCTTCATAAAACTAGGAAACTGAAATCTAGCTAAAATATTAGCTTTTGTTTTAGTCATTTCTATATGACTGCCTAAAAAGTGTCTGTATGCTAACTTCATTACAAGTGTTCTAAAATGTGTTGGATGTAATGACTGGCTCATTATGTTCTTTTACTTTGGTTACCCTGTAAGAAATATTGTTAACAAATGGGTCAGTTTTGTTCCCATAGTACCTTATTTACTCTAGCTATGCTTAACATGTTTTCTTCCTATTGAGCCTTCTTGAAACTGACATGGCTTATCAGGCTGTCAGTCAGGTGTGCATAATTTTCATCAGTATTCTGATGTGACGTTGAAGCAGGCGCCTCCACTCCTACAGTTATGGGTAGATGTTTTTATTCTTCATTCCCTGTGAAAGGCAACTCATGAAAATAGTTGTCTTCCATCAATTGCACTTTATCTTCTTCAGTATTTGTCTGGCTTTTTTAACCATTAGAGCCCTTCCTATGTTTCTGACTAGACTAGCAAACTGTTTTGGTGTAGCAGGGCACGACTTAGTGCTCTGCTCAGGTTCCCATTTCTTTTTTTTTCACAAGCAGACTCACTCATGTCTTCTACTGTTCTTACAACCACATCCCAGAGTGTATTCTCAACAATGTTCCGCTCTTGTCAGTTTTTGTTCTGTTATGACTTATTTTAACCACGGAAGCATTTTGGTAAGTCTTACCTTCTCTGTCTCTCTTATTTTAACTTCTAGAGCCTTTTGGCAACAGTCGCTTTCTTAGCATCTTTAATTTTAATGAATTTCTTTATTTTTAACATTTTTTAACAACTGTTGTCTTTTTGTTGAGTGTTAGATTTGTGTAACCCTACCACCCAGATACAAATAATAATTTATTTTGTGTCTTCTAGCTTTATACATTTTTCTTTACAAGGAATAGGTATGTCTGACAATATAGCTGTTCATTCTTCCCAGTAACTACCATACATCTTTAAACTAGAGAAAGTACTGGCCAATTACCACATCAAATGAGAAGCTAGGCAGTAGAGCTACAATGTGTTGCAGCGTATGCCCTCTTTTTCCAAAGTACATATATCATTTGAAACTTCTACTCACTAGGTATTTTATGGTAGCAAACGTATTGTAATTTAAAGAATGGAATCATGCTTCACGAATCCAACAAGCTCTGCATTTCTTTTCTCTTTACCACAATATTATATTTGATGAGCACAGTAAAAGCTCAGTGACAGAAAGCAGATTCTAAACTTCTAATAGTGAGAAATACAATCAGATTCTACATGTAAAATTTACTGGCTAACATTAACAGTTTTTACAGGCACAGTATTGCTGTTAATTACTTGCAATACATGGCTATGTCTCCTTTTCTAGAATATTTAAAACAAATCATTTCTGATAGTAACACATTTTTCTTGCTTGCAGGGAAATCAGCATACTCAAGTGAGGGTTTATTATTTGTCCATTGATGCATGCAAATCTAAGGTAGGTTTACCACTTTCAGACATAACACACATTTGGCTAAGACATTTATTTGCTAAGAAGACTTAAGATTACTATGGAATACCCACTTTCTAATGTTACTAGGTAATAACCTTCTAAACATATCCACATCCATGATTTTAAAATGTTAATTACACTGTTTACATGGGGTCCTAATCACAGTTTTAAAACATGAATTAGTTTAGCTATTTACAACCTTACCAGTTTCTCCACAGTAAAAGTTCAGTTGTGGAACTTGATCAGTTGATTTTCAGATGACGCTCCAGCCCTTTCCAAAATTTCCTATTAGAGCCTTTGGTAGTCCTGGGTAGCTTTTATTTTCTAAGGCCACATAAATCTTCAGAGAGCCCATAATCAAACGTGATGATTGAATCCTTGCTCACTTGGCTTGGGACCATTAGTCCTGAGCTGCATGCCTTTCAAAGGCTACTAGGAAGGCTTCCACATCATCTTCCTTGCCAGGTTTATTTAGAGGGACACTGTTTTTGGACAGCCAGAAAGGTGGGCTGCTGGTTTACAAATGCACTCAAACTATTGTTAGAGGACAAGGAAGTATTAATTAATAGCACCCCTTTCCTAAAGGGCCTTGTAAGAGTTCACTTATGCCTTGAGCAGACTTTCCATTCTGCCCAGGATTCAACCGTTCATAACTACATGGAGATTTTGCTTCACAGAAAACAAGGGACAGCAGTTATACTTCCTGAAATTAAGATAATCCTTCAAACTGCCAAGAAGATCCTTCCAGAACAAATATCAATATGGACACAGGTTTAACTGTTCTCTGGCTACAGAAAGTTTCTCAGTTAACATAGCACACATTTCTTCACTTTTAAGAGATCATTTTCTTCTGAGGTTGTTTAAGCAGTCATTTAGTAATCACAGGCCTTCAGTGGAACTTAACATTTCTTGCTGAGAAAAAAAAAACATAGTATATTTTACCAGGTAGCTTCACAAAATCGCCTCACAGTAAGACGCTGTCCGGTTCGATTCTCAGCTAGAGCGTCTTCTGCATGGAGACGTGCGTGAATGGGCGTACCTTTGTTGAAGGTTGTGTGGCAGAGCTGGCAACTCAGTACGTAAAAATCAACTGCCAATCATTAGAGGACCGGAGTTCCGCTGTGGTGACCCCTAACAGGGAAGAGCCGAAAGACACAACAAGCTTCACAAAAATGAAACAGTTTTTCTCAGGGGGGAAAAGAAAGTTAAGCAAAACACTTTCCATGTTGCTTTGTACATTACAGTTTTTGTAAAACTGGTCTCCTGTCAACTGCAATCCACCAGTGTAACTTGTAATAGTACAGAAGGTAATAAAGCAGTCTCTGAAACAGCTTTTTGAGAAGGTATTTAAATTGGACAATGGAGGAAAATCACTTCTTTATATTAAACATGGCAAACAATAAAACAAAGTCCAGGGCTTTACCAAGTTCAGTTCATCTTTGTCGAAGTTCTTCAAGAGTATTTTTTTAAATGCAAATCATTACTTACAGGTACTTAATAGGTTTAATACACACAGATTTAGACAAGTTCCACTCAACAGTCCTGCTCCTTGTTCAAGCTTCAAGAATATCTTTCAACTTACTGTAGAGACAGCTTCCAGCTTAGTTCCTGCTTTAGATTTAACTTCCATGGAGACTTCCTGACACAATCCTTTCCCAACTTGGATTCAGAAAAAAGGAATCTAACAACCCTATTTCTCAAAAGGCAAGTTCATTGTTGAGACTTGCCTGCTCTGTCTTTGGCTTAAAGGTATACTCTGAGCTCAGAAAAACATCAGCAGCTACCACTATAAATATATTTGTGTGTGTGTGTATATATATATATATATATATATATATATATATATATATATATATATATATATACATATAGGGAGAGCCAAATTTAATCAAATTTGATTAAAGTAGACATCTGTTTTGTTGACACAATTTGGTCGACCGGTATGTGAGATTGCAAAATCACCAGGGTTGGGGAATATGTCCCTTCCCTGGTGTGTGTATGTGATTTTGGAGTTGGAATTATAATTTAGGTGGGGTGTAGGATATGTTGGGGTTGCAGTGGGGCTTGCCCCTTGAAAAATGATGTTTTTTCTCCCTATTTTTGTTTTAGTTTTGCATTCATTGAGAATTTTGCTGTCTGCATACATAGTTGTGTGTTCACATTTTGTTGATTTTTAGCAACATTGACATTTGGTTCTGTCAATCTAATTTAGTAGATCTATACATATTCTATTGGTGAACTTTATTTTATTTTTTGTTTATTACTTCACACATTTGTTGACTGGGTAAGCCCAGTGGGCAAACTGACCCTTTTCAGGGGTGACCTAGGTGGACTGTCTGGTTAAATGACTAGCTTAGAGTCGCACAGCAGGTGAATCAAGGTAGAAAGACTCAAACCCTGTACCCTGGGCATAGGAAGCATCTCATCAACAACTCAGAGGTTTAGTCCCCTGTGCTACATGTCAGGCTTAATGCCCTGGATTCCATGTTGGAACTTGTAGGTGCCTTTGTAGTCATTACTTCTTGAAGGTATGAACTGATGGACTGAGTTTGAAAAGAGGAGTTTACACCACAGGTGTGGAAGTCAAAATATGACATTGGGTGGATTCATAAAGGTTACTACAAGGTGTACACCTTGTGTACACATTATGGTAACTATGGAATTCAGAGACAGGCCTAGCATAGTATTCTTGCATAAAGACATGCACCAAATGCTGTCACCATATCTCTCAAGCTCTTAGAGCAAGAAATCTGGACAAAGCCATAAGTAATGGGAGGACAAAGGCCCAAAAATAGTGACAATTTTTAAATATTGCTCATGCAGACTTAGAAAGCTGACAGAATAACAGTTGTGTATTAGTATGAATTTTATGAAATATATGAAGTCTGATACTCAAATGTCTTATTTTCTGACTTCAGTTCTCAATGATTGGCAATGATTTGCCAAAAAACAGAATTTTTTGAGAAAAGTACAGTTTTGTACCTACCATAAATGTAGATGTTCGAGGATCCACATTGCTGCAGTCCTAACTATTGGGTAGTCCGCTGTCCAGTCGGCCCGAATACCAAAGTATATGGCTGACGTCGGTCAAGGCGCATTAGACTGACGTCAGTACGTCAGGGTACTAATGCGCATGACGGACGTCATATCCTCAGTCTTTTCTTGCCCCAGATGTCAGAAGACCCTAAAAAGACAAGGCCAAAACCAAAAACCCCAAACATACCTGCACCAAAAATATGTACAATATATACAAAATTACCAGAATACAACCTCACCCACACAACCACCCCTAAACACAGAGGGAAGGAGGGAGGGTAAATTGGACTGCAGCAATGTGGATCCTCGAACATCTACATTTATGGTAGGTACAAAACTGTACTATGTTCTTCATTCCACATTGCTGCAGTCCTAACTATTGGGTAGAATCCCAAAGCAGAGGTAAGGAGGCTGGCAAATCATAAAGAAGCAGGAGCTGACAACATGCCTTGCAAAATAGCTGTGGCAAAACCAGCCCTAGACTTAGAGTAGAGAGGAAGGTGATAATGCTTAGAGAAAGTATGCACTGAACTCCAAGTAGCTGCCTCCAAAATATCCTTAGTTGCCACCCCTAAGAAATGCTGTTGAAGTGGCAGTAGCCCTAGTGGAATGAGGCCTAATCCCAGCTGGAATCTCCTTGCCATGATGGGAATAACAAAATGCAATGCAAAACCCAATCCACCTAGAAATAGTTTGTTTAGACACAGGCTTGCCCTGAACTCAAAGCAAAAGAAACAAACAACTGCTGAGACTGCCTAAAATCCTTAGTCCTGCTTAAATAATAACGCAATTGCCTGTGTACATCTAAAGTGTGCAAAATCTTTTCCCCTTTATTTTGGGGATCTGCATAAAAAGTAGGCAAATGAATAGTTTGGTTTAAAGCCACACTAGAAACCACCTTAGGCATAAAGGAAGGATTAGTACGTAATGATACCCTATCCTTATGAAAAATCAAAAAAAGGCTCAACCGCCATAAGGGCCTGCAACTCAGAAACCCTTCTTGCAGAAGTAATGGCCAACAAAAAGCAGTCTTCCATGACAAGTATTTCAATTCAGCAGTAGCCGAGGCTCAAAGGTTGTAGAGTAAGTTTCTCCAACACAAAATTGAGATCCCAAGCAGGAGTAGGAGCTCTACGGGGGTCTTATATTCTTTGCCCCTCTAAGAAATTGCTTGAACAAAGGATGTGAAAACAATGGTGGGTCACAATCATAGTGAGCTGAAATTGCTGCAGCATGAATCTTAATGGAAGAGAAAGACAAACCTTTGTCCAATAACTCAGTAAGATATTGAAGAGCCACACTCAAATTAGGCTCAGAAATCTCCAAATTCTTTGCTGCAGTCCAAAATAAAAATCTCTTCCATTTTCTCGTACACTTTCCTTGTACTAGGTCTTCTGGCTTCCATAATCACATTTAAAACTTGTTGAGGAAGTTGAGACCTGCTGTCCTTCAAAACAGAATATGCCAGGCTGTTAGATGAAGAGAGTGAAGCTTGACATTGAGCAGGTGACCGTCCCTCTGAGACAACAGGTGTGGAATCAAGGGTAAAGGCCATGGAGGCTTCCTTACCAGACTCCTCAGTAATGGGTACCAGTGCTGCCGAGGCCAATCTGGAGCTATTAAAATCATCCTTGGCTTGTCTTGTCTGACCTTTAGAAGCACCTTTGGGAGAAGAGGCAGAGGTGGAAAAGCATACACATGAAGATTTTTCCAACTGAAAGAAAGAGCATCCACTTTCCAAGCTGTGTGATGAAACCTCTTTGTGCAAAACTTTGGCAGCTGGTGGTTTAGTGGAGAAGCGAACAGATCTATGTCTGGAGTTCCCCATGACACTGTCAATTTTGAAATACATGAAGATCCAGTTTCCACTCGTGGGGATCCATGATTTGTCTGCTTAACACATCTGCTAAGGAGTTCTGTGCTCCCGGCAGAAACCTTGCCTGAAGAGTTAGTTGCAAGCTGAGCGCAGTCTCCCATAAAATCATTGCTTGCCTGCACAATGGGTAAGAATGTGTTCCCCTTGTTTGTTGATGTACCACATGACAGTTGTGTTGTCTGTTAGAATCAACACCTGCCCTGGAAGAAGTAACTCCTTGAAAGCCATTAATGCAAACTGGACTGCTAACATCTCTTTCATGTTGATATGTAGATGCTGTAGTCTGGCAGGCCACTTGTCTTGTATCCACTTTCCATTTAGATGAGCTCCCAAGCAATGTCTGAGGCATCTGTCGTTAGAATCTGACTCGCCTCTGGCCGGGTCACAGAGAGTCCCTTGTTTAGGTGACATTCCTGAGCCCACCACAAAAATTCCTTTTGAATGCAAGGTATTATTTGAATGACAGTGTCCAAATCCTGGCAGTGCTGTGTCCATACATTTTGAGATACCATTGCAGCTTCCTCATATGCAGTTTGGCATTGGGAAGCACCAGAATACAAGATGCCATGAACCCTAAGGCTTGAAGGACTGTCCTTGCAGTCAGCCCGGACTGAAGAGATAGTTGATGGAAGTAACTGGAAAGATTCTTTTGTTTGTCCGGGGTTAAAAAGGCCATCTGGACTGCTGTATTCAGTCTCACACCCAGAAAGCACATGTCTTGAGAGGGTACTAGACTGGACTTTATTTCGTTCACAGAATACCCTAGGCATCTTAGCACTGCTATCACATATTCCAAATGTTGTAGAAGGTCTTCCTTTTCTTGAGCCAGAATCAGGCAGTCGTCCAAGTAAGGATAGATTTGAATTCCTTTTAGCCTGAAGTAAGCTATCACTGGAGCCAGAACCTTTGTGAATACTCTGGGCAGTAGATAAGCCAAAGGGCAATGCAGAGAACTGATAATGAGAATTTCCAGCTCGAAAACGCAGATACTTCCTGCAACTTAGTCTTATAGGCACATGAAGGTAAGCTTCCTTGAGATCTAAAGTTACCATCCAGTGATCTTTGCCCAGCAGAGGTAAAAGCTGTTGTAACGTCAACATTTTGAACTTGGGAATGTCCAGATAAGTGTTGAGGATAGATAAATCCAAAATTGGTCTCCACGTGTTCCCCTTCTTGGTACTAGGAACAGGCGAGAATAAAATCCTAGGCCCCTTTCTGGCACAGGAACTGGCTGAATGGCCCCTATTTGGAGCAACAGAGAAATTTGCTTGTGAGCCTCTGTTCTTTGTAGAGGAGGAATGTCTGGCATGCCTTTGAAAGGAGGCAAGGTATGGAAATAAAACCTGTAACCGTGGTGAATGATATCCAGAACCCATCTGTCTTGGGTAATTAAATCCCAATTTTCTTTGAAAAGAGACAGCCTTCCTCCCAAAGGTGCTGCCAGGCGAGAATGTACTGGCAGCTGAAAGGCAGGTCATTGGGTCTGTTCTGAAAGGACTGACCCCTGCCCTCACCAGAAGTCTGAGCAGGTGAACTCCCTGTTCTAGGCCTAAAAGAACCTTGAGCTCTGCCCCTACCACGTCTAAGCTCAAAAAATAAAAGTGAGAAATACAATCAGATTCTACATGTAAAATTTACTGGCTAACATTAACAGTTTTTACAGGCACAGTATTGCTGTTAATTACTTGCAATACATGGCTATGTCTCCTTTTCTAGAATATTTAAAACAAATCATTTCTGATAGTAACACATTTTTCTTGCTTGCAGGGAAATCAGCATACTCAAGTGAGGGTTTATTATTTGTCCATTGATGCATGCAAATCTAAGGTAGGTTTACCACTTTCAGACATAACACACATTTGGCTAAGACATTTATTTGCTAAGAAGACTTAAGATTACTGTGGAATACCCACTTTCTAATGTTACTAGGTAATAACCTTCTAAACGTGTCCACATCCATGATTTTAAAATGTTAATTACACTGTTTACATGGGGTCCTAATCACAGTTTTAAAACATGAATTAGTTTAGCTATTTACAACCTTACCAGTTTCTCCACAGTAAAAGTTCAGTTGTGGAACTTGATCAGTTGATTTTCAGATGACGCTCCAGCCCTTTCCAAAATTTCCTATTAGAGCCTTTGGTAGTCCTGGGTAGCTTTTATTTTCTAAGGCCACATAAATCTTCAGAGAACCCATAATCAAACGTGATGATTGAATCCTTGCTCGCTTGGCTTGGGACCATTAGTCCTGAGCTGCATGCCTTTCAAAGGCTACTAGGAAGGCTTCCACATCATCTTCCTTGCCAGGTTTATTTAGAGGGACACTGTTTTGGGACAGCCAGAAAGGTGGGCTGCTGGTTTACAAATGCACTCAAACTATTGTTAGAGGACAAGGAAGTATTAATTAATAGCACCCCTTTCCTAAAGGGCCTTGTAAGAGTTCACTTATGCCTTGAGCAGACTTTCCATTCTGCCCAGGATTCAACCGTTCATAACTACATGGAGATTTTGCTTCACAGAAAACAAGGGACAGCAGTTATACTTCCTGAAATTCAGATAATCCTTCAAACTGCCAAGAAGATCCTTCCAGAACAAATATCAATATGGACACAGGTTTAACTGTTCTCTGGCTACAGAAAGTTTCTCAGTTAACATAGCACACATTTCTTCACTTTTAAGAGATCATTTTCTTCTGAGGTTGTTTAAGCAGTCATTTAGTAATCACAGGCCTTCAGTGGAACTTAACATTTCTTGCTGAGAAAAAAAAAAAACATAGTGTATTTTACCAGGTAGCTTCACAAAATCGCCTCACAGTAAGACGCTGTCCGGTTAGATTCTCAGCTAGAGCGTCTTCTGCATGGAGACATGCGTGAATGGGCATACCTTCGTTGAAGGTTGTGTGGCAGAGCTGGCAACTCAGTACGTAAAAATCAACTGCCAATCATTAGAGGACCGGAGTTCCGCTGTGGTGACCCCTAACAGGGAAGGGCCGAAAGACACAACAAGCTTCACAAAAATGAAACAGTTTTTCTCAGGGGGGAAAAGAAAGTTAAGCAAAACACTTTCCATGTTGCTTTGTACATTACAGTTTGTGTAAAACTGGTCTCCTGTCAACTGCAATCCACCAATGTAACTTGTAATAGTACAGAAGGTAATAAAGCAGTCTCTGAAACAGCTTTTTGAGAAGGTATTTAAATTGGACAATGGAGGAAAATCACTTCTTTATATTAAACATGGCAAACAATAAAACAAAGTCCAGGGCTTTACCAAGTTCAGTTCATCTTTGTCGAAGTTCTTCAAGAGTATTTTTTTAAATGCAAATCATTACTTACAGGTACTTAATAGGTTTAATACACACAGATTTAGACAAGTTCCACTCAGCAGTCCTGCTCCTTGTTCAAGCTTCAAGAATATCTTTCAACTTACTGTAGAGGCAGCTTCCAGCTTAGTTCCTGCTTTAGATTTAACTTCCATGGAGACTTCCTGACACAATCCTTTCCCAACTTGGATTCAGAAAAAAGGAAAGGCAAGTTCATTGTTGAGACTTGCCTGCTCTGTCTTTGGCTTAAAGGTATACTCTGAGCTCAGAAAAACATCAGCAGCTACCACTATAAATATATTTGTGTGTGTGTGTGTGTGTGTATATATATATATATATATATATATATATATATATATATATATATATATATATATATATAGGGAGAGCCAAATTTAATCAAATTTGATTAAAGTAGACATCTGTTTTGTTGACACAATTTGGTCGACCGGTATGTGAGACTGCAAAATCACCAGGGTTGGGGAATATGTCCCTTCCCTGGTGTGTGTATGTGATTTTGGAGTTGGAATTATAATTTAGGTGGGGGTGTAGGATATGTTGGGGTTGCAGTGGGGCTTGCCCCCTTGAAAAAATGATGTTTTTTTCTCCCTATTTTTGTTTTAGTTTTGCATTCATTGAGAATTTTGCTGTCTGCATACATAGTTGTGTGTTCACATTTTGTTGATTTTTAGCAACATTGACATTTGGTTCTGTCAATCTAATTTAGTAGATCTATACATATTCTATTGGTGAACTTTATTTTATTTTTTTGTTTATTACTTCACACATTTGTTGACTGGGTAAGCCCAGTGGGCAAATTGACCCTTTTCAGGGGTGACCTAGGTGGACTGTCTGGTTAAATGACTAGCTTAGAGTCGCACAGCAGGTGAATCAAGGTAGAAAGACTCAAACCCTGTACCCTGGGCATAGGAAGCATCTCATCAACAACTCAGAGGTTTAGTCCCCTGTGCTACATGTCAGGCTTAATGCCCTGGATTCCATGTTGGAACTTGTAGGTGCCTTTGTAGTCATTACTTCTTGAAGGTATGAACTGATGGACTGAGTTTGAAAAGAGGAGTTTACACCACAGGTGTGGAAGTCAAAATATGACATTGGGTGGATTCATAAAGGTTACTACAAGGTGTACACCTTGTGTACACATTATGGTAACTATGGAATTCAGAGACAGGCCTAGCATAGTATTCTTGCATAAAGACATGCACCAAATGCTGTCACCATATCTCTCAAGCTCAGAGCAAGAAATCTGGACAAAGCCATAAGTAATGGGAGGACAAAGGCCCAAAAATAGTGACAATTTTTAAACATTGCTCATGCAGACTTAGAAAGCTGACAGAATAACAGTTGTGTATTAGTATGAATTTTATGAAATATATGAAGTCTGATACTCAAATGTCTTATTTTCTGACTTCAGTTCTCAATGATTGGCAATGATTTGCCAAAAAACAGAATTTTTTGAGAAACAGATGAAAATAAATGGAAAAAATCTGGACATTCTGCAAAAATCTGGACAGTTATGCGGTATGGCTGTAACCAAGGCCATACTACATGCTAATTAGCAATGTGCTCTCTCCCATGGAACTGCTTCCAGGAAGGCATCTACAAACCAAGCAGCCTAGACTTGCTTGATTGTGTAGATTAGCAAGTCCTCTCCTTCCACTTGGTGATAGTGAACACAGCCAAAAGGCTGTTCTCCGATGAAAAAGCAAGTCAAGGGAATTTCAGTGTTAAGTTAGGATCAGGAGATGTATGAGTGAATGCATGCAAGGGTCTGCACGTGAGAGTTGTGTGTTTGTGTATGTGTGCATGTCTGCCAGGGAAACAGGGTAAAGTGAAGGGGTAAGTGTGTGTGTTAACTGGAAAAACTACTCATGTACCAATACACTTGCCCAACGTTTCCTGGAATTCATTAATTACAATGCCCTGGACCAGCTCGTTCTTACTCCCACTAGAGGTAGCAATATCCATGAACTGGTCATTGCTAACATGGTCGACCGTTGCTCTACACCAATAGAGAGCTCCTCCCTGGTTAGATCCAACCACAAACTAATCACCTTGGAAATCCACATCCCTCCCATCCCCCCACAAAGGTAACCACCATGAAAAACTTCTCCAAAGCTAACTTTGGGCTCCTAAAAACAGAGGTGACTAACTTCACTGCACCCATGCAAATAAAGATCAGTTGTATGACCGCCGAATCATACACCAATGCACTGTATGAACATGTACACAAATGCATAGATCTCACCATACCCAATAGAACCAAGATGCTCTCCTCCAAAAAAAGGAAGCCAATCTGGTGGTCCCTTGCCATAAACAAACTCTACAACAGAAGGAGGAAATTGATGTGGAATAAGGTGAAGTCCCAAGACTGGAAAAACTCCCTTATCAGCCTCAAAAAAGTTGAGATCCCACATCAAATCCTCTAAAGTTAGCCATGAAAACAGAATTGCAGCAGATAGTAAAGACAACCACAAGGCCTTCTATAGTTATGTAAAGAATCTCCATGGCAATACCCAGATTTTCTCTGAGCTACTGCACAATGGTACCTCCTATATAGAGCCAACAGATATTTCCAATATACTGGCCGAAAGATTCAGTGCCAACTTTACCCCCCCCCCTCCCCCAAAGGGACCAGTCACAATACGAGTAGACTGCCAGTATTACTGCTGCACAGGTTAAAACAGCACTGTCCAAGGCCAAGAATACAGCTTCTATGGGACCTGATAATATCCCTGTCTGTGTTCTACATGAACTACAGAGTTAACTGGAACCTCACCTGTGTGCCCTGTTCAATCACAGCATCACCTTAGGCGTTGTCCCTACAGAATGGCACACTGCTACAGTCATCCCTCTCCAAATAGGAGGAGCGACTACAGACCATGGAAACAATCTCCCTATTAGCCTGATTTGTCTGATATACAAATATATGGAATGCATCATCATGGACCTAATAAACAAGGGTATAAGGAATCTCAAACTCTGGATATAACACAGTTTGGTTTTGTGAAGGGTAGATCATGCCTGGTTAACTTCTTTGACTCAGTCACCAGAGCTGGGGATGAAGGCAAGATGGTTCATACAGCCTACCTTGATCTGGCCAAGGCCTCTGATACCATTCCCTACTCAGGAATCATAAAAAACTCACTAAGTTAGGCATCAACCTCTACATCACTAGGTGGGTTGCAAACTGGCTCACAGGTAGAACCCACAGTATGAAGTAGCTGACTCCAAGTCAAACTGCTGACCAGTCATGAGTTGAGTCCCACAGGGTTTGGTCCTGGGTCCTCTACTGTTTGGTATCTACTTCTCTGAAGTACACGCCAACATGAAGGGACTCTGGCTGACAAAGTTCACAGATGATTGCAAGTTGGGAGCTATTATTAACTCCCCAAGTGATGTTGACATTCTACAGAAAGGCCTCACTGAGACCAATGACTGGTGTCAGAACCATGGCCTTAAGCTCAATGCCAAAAAATGTGTCGCCATCCCCTTTGGGAAAAACCCAGTTCCCATGAATTACCACATCAATGGTAGTCTACTGAACACATAAGGCGTTATAAGAGATCTGGGAACGCAGGTTGACAGCAACCTCTCTTTTGACCACCTCGTTGCCATTGTGGTCAGAAAGTCCTTCTATGTGGCACATCTCATTACTAAGGGTTTTGTATCCAGGAAGAAAGAAGTCATTGTCTCCCTCTACTCTTCCCTCATTAGGCCAATCATTGAGTATAATGCCCCATTTGGCATGTACCTCAGTAAACACCTGCAACAACTGGAGAGGCCACAAAAGTACATCACAAGGAGGATCCTAGGCCTTAAATATTTATATAAAACTATTCTCTGTCTCATATCACCTACTTAGAGGCGATCTCTGCTTAACTTACAAAGCCATGTCTGACCCAGCTCTGTTAGAAGTGCTACAGCTGAAGAAATTCCAATCCCTCCACACCACATGCTCCAGAGACCTCAACCTCATTACCACAATCAACAGAACATGCTGAAGGGACAGGTTCATAGCCCACAGACTGCCTATGCTATGGAATAGACTTCCCATACATGTCAAGCAGAGCACCTCACTGGACCTCTTCAAGAGAAATCTTGATGGGTAGATGGGAAATGGAAAATTCACCCCAGAGATCACTCCAGTGGCTTTACTCGACAGAGGCACTGGGAACTAAGGTTGGGTGGCACACTGCCAGGATAATCCTATGGGCTAGGCTTGTAAAGGCTCCAGGGCCATTAGCCTAGTACACACCTATGAACCTATTAAAATAAGGGTATAGCGATGGGGGCAGCATGTGTCCCATTTGTTGCAAATATAGTCATGGTCGCTTGGGAAGAAAAGTTTTTAATAGTCAACATAAAGGGCCATGGAAGCATGTACATCTACTTTCCTGATGACAGCTTTATAGTGTCGATAGATGGTAAAAATAAAATGGATGAATTTGTATCTTACATCAATAATATGACCACCGTTTTAAAATTTACACACAATATTGTACAGAACATGTTGCATATTTAGATGTCCAGTTAAGAAAGGAGAATATTTCAGGGGATATGCTGGATGTGTCTCAGATTTATAGGAAACCTACATATTCAAATATGGTCCTACATTACACCAGTTGCCACCCTCAGCAGCAAAAGTGGGCAGTGGTTAAGGGCTAACTTGTGAGGACAGGAAAGATGGTGTCTAGACATTGTGGCTTCTTCAAAGAGGTAGAAGAACTTTGCACAATGTTTTTGAATAAAGGGTACCCGGAGTCATTACTTAAATCTGTTAGTGAAGAAGTAAAAATGAAAAGGATTAAAGGTATTTGTACACCACTTCTGCACCACAAAAAAATTATTTACAAATGGTGGAAGGTGGGGTAGATGACAATTTGAGAATGATGGACTATAATCTTGGCACATTGGACACCCGTATGCATCAGCAATAAACTAGTTTTGTACATTCTTTCGTAACCACATATTCAGTGGACAGTCCCAAGATTATAGGTTCATAGGTTTATACTAGGCTATCTGCCCTAAGGCATTTATAAGCCTAGCCCAAAGTTTTGTGGCTTACGCCACCCCTTATGTTAAAAAATACTGTGCCCATTAGTTTGTTGTGCCTCTGTCCAGCAGTGACACAGAGATGATTCCCGGGGTAAACCTACGATCTCCCATCCACCGGTCAAGATTTCTCTTGAACAGAGCCAGCGAGGTGCTCTGCCTCACATGGACCGGGATTTTATTCTACAGCATAGGGAGTCTCTGGGTGACAAATCTATCCCTCCAGCATGTCCTATTTATATCCGTGCTAAGGTTTAAGTCACTTGCTCTAGTGGATATGGTAGATTTGGATTTTTTGAGGTGGAGCATGTCCATTAATTCCCGGTTGGACATGGCCTTGTATGTCAGGCACAGGTCACCTCTGAGCAGGCGGTATGCGACTGAATAGAGCTGGAGTTTCTTCAGTCTGGCAGCATATGACAGATTTTGGAGTCCCTTTATCCTTTTGGTGAGGAACTTTTGGGGTCTCTCCAATTGCTGCAGGTGTCGGGTGAGATACATCCCAATTGGGGCATTGTACTCGATCATTGGTCTGATAAGTGAAGAGTACAGGGGAACAATGACCTCACTTGATCTGGATGTGAATCCCTTCATGATCAGGTGGGCAATGTAGAAGGTCTTTCTAACCACTTTAGCAATGTGAGTGTCAAAGAAAGGCCACTGTCAACCTGGGTCCCCAGGTCCCTGATAACCTCTTCTGTGCTTAATGGATTGCCACCTATATGGTAGCTTGGGGTTACCTTGTTTTTCCCGAAGGGTATGACTATACATTTTTTGGCATTTAACTTCAGGCCATGGCTCTGGCACCAGCTATCAGTTTCCGTGAGACCCCTCTGAAGGATATCTGTGTCCGATGTACTTTTCACTATGGCGCCCAGTTTGCAGTCATCTGCAAACTTTGTCAGCCATAGTCCTCCTATGTTTGCCTGTACTTCTGAGAAGTAGATGCCGAACAACAGGGGGCCAAGGACTGAGCCCTGAGGGACACCACTTGTGACCGGCTTGGAGTCTGACATGGCGCCAGCAACTCTAACCCTGTGGGTTCTGTCCTTTAGCCAGTTTGTAACCCATCTTGTGACATATGGGTTTACATTTAAGCTGGTAAGTTTCTCTATAATACCCAAGTGGGGTATTGTGTTGAAAGCTTTTGCAAGGTCAAGGTAGGCTGTATGGACTGCCTTTCCCTCATCAATGGCCTTTGTGACTGTTTCGAAGAAGTCGACCAAGTTCAAAAGGCATGATCTGCCCTTGACAAAGCCAAACTGGGTCGGGTCCAATGTCTGCAAGTCCCCTATGTCTTTGTTTATGAGTTCCATTATGATCCTCTCCATAGCTTTGCAGACCAGGCTTGTTAAGCTTATGGGGGGGGTAATTACCAGGGTCCGTGAGGCACCGCCTTTGTGGAGTGGGACCACAGTTGCCGTCGCCACTCCTTGGGCACGTATCCTGTGGTAAGGCTAAGATTAAACAGCTGCCTTATATGCGGGTTTAGTTCCTCATTGAGTTCGTGTAGCACACAGCTGGGGACACCATCCGATCCCATTGATGCTGTGTTTTTAGCTTTAGAGAGAGCAGCTTTCACCTGCGCATTTGAGATGTCTGGGAGGCTACACTCCGCTGGGATAGTTATCTCTCCTTTTGGGGTGAAGTTTGCACTGAACCTGTCTGCCAGTATGTTGGCAATGTCTGTGGGTTCAGTGATTTTGTATCATTTTGGACTAATTCTGCACATATCTGGGAGTTTCCACCCAGGTTTCTAACATAGCTGAAGAAGGCCTTATGATTGTCTTTTGAATTTATTGCAATTTTTCTCTCAAAGTTGGCCTTGGATGATTTTATGAGTGCTCGTATTTTTTTACTAATAATGATCAAGGGTGTCTTCTCTTTTATGGATTTTGCTCTATCATGTAACAGCTTTCTCCTCTTATTGTACAGTTTGTTTATGGCTGGGGTCCACCAGACTGGACGTTTGCCCTTGGTGGAAAGAGTCTTGGTTTTTTTAGGGATTGCCTGATCCATGCAGTCCTGGAGGTGTTCGTAGAAGGCATTTGTAAGGGCTTCCGCAGCTTGGGTTGTGGTTTCCACTGGCTCGGGGGCCTTGAAGGATACCACACCAGTCTTGAGTAGTGTGAAGTTTGCTTTAGAAAAGTTCTTCACTGTGGTCTTTTTTGTTTGGGGTGGGGGCGGGATGTGGATATCATGTGAGATTAGTTTATGATCTGATCTCACCAATGAGGGATATACTTCCGGTGTGGAGCATTTTGTCCCCATGTTTGTGATGATGAGATCTAGTATATTTTCTCCTCTTGAGGGAACGGCGACTAGTTGTTCCATGGCATTTGAATTTATGAACTCCAGGAACCTTTGGGCTAGAAAGTTGGGGCTCAAGTAATGTTCCCAGTCTATATTCGGGTAGTTGAAGTCACCCAATATAAAGGTGTTTGGAGATACATTTATACCCTCCAGTGTCTTCAGGAAGGCTGTGTGGGGTTCCTGAGTTTGAGAGGGTGGCCTGTAGCATGCTACAAATTGTAGAGCAGTTTTGCCTATGGTTAATTGCACCTGGATGGTTTCCGATGCTTCGTGCCTTGCCACCAACCTGGAGGTGTGGGTATCCTTGATGAATATAGATACACCCCCTCCTTTTGTGGTGTGGTCTGGGTTTTGGGGCGGGCATGATATGAGGTAAAACCTGATAGTGGCGGGGTGCTCTCAGGAGCCTTGAACCAGGTTTCAGTCACAGCACAGACATCGATGTTCTCCATACTGAGAAGGGCCTAGAGTGCGTGCATTTTGAGATTTAGACTTCTGGCATTGAGCAGCATTACCCTTAGTTTCTTCCCATTTTTGTTTTCTAGGGTGGTAGGTTTAGAATTTGAGCCTTGCCTAAAAAAGGCACTATGGGGTGGCAAGAGCCTTAGCCAATATCCAGAATCCCAGGGTGACAGGTGCAAGCCGTCCCTTGCGAAAACAGCGTGACTTGTCAAGCATGTCATCCCAGGCAGACAGACACTGGATCCCCTTTGAATGACACCAGAAATTAAGCCAATTGTTAAAGCTGATCATCTTGTCTCTATGTTGTGGCATCATTCTTGGTGAAGGAAGGATACTGCTCAGGGTCAGGGTCATACCTGCCAGGGCTACATAATCAGAGAGCTCCTCTATGTCTCTTTTCATGTAGTCCAGGGAGGTACGTCTCAGGTCGTTCACACCAGCATGGACAATGACTGTGTCATATTTGTACTTGCTGTGGAGTGACCCGAGTGCTTGCGTTATGTGGCGGATTCTAGCGCCCGATAGGCAGCTTACTGTGACCCTCTCCTTGTTCAGCCTGGTGAGTGGGACGTCAGTGTGTCTGACTATGGAGTCACCTATGACAAGTATGTTTGGTGTTGTATTTGGCCTTAAGGGCTGAGACTGCTTTGCACACTGATTTTGTGGTTTATGTGTTGCCTGTGGTGTGTCATGAGGTGGCAGTTGCTTGGATGTCTGCTTTGGAGGCCTCTGCTGTTTAGGTAAATTTTTGCTCAGAGCCTCAGAGTATGACTTTGTGTGTTTATGTGTTTGATTCATTGTTGTGATAGCTTTATGTGAGACTGGTTTTGTGGTGTGTGTAGTTGCCTTCTCCTCCTGTCTGGTCTTGCCAGTCCTGAGTTGAGAGAGCTCAGCCTCCAGTTTGGCTAAATAGCTGCATCTCTCGCAAGTATTTGTGTTATGTGGGAGGAGGAGAGGGTTGTCAGTGTACATGAGGCAATTATAACATTGCCTCAATATTCCCAAATTCACCAACTGGACAGGAGAGGACGCCAGCATCTGGCCCTTCGACATGCTAGAGAAATTTAGAAGTTAGGGGTGTAACTGAATAAGAGAGGACTTAGTAAGGAAGTGGGTACTCCTGGGGGGGGGGGTGTTGCTAGTGAGGGACTTTGTATAATACAGAAGTGCTAAACCTGAAAAGAAGATGCTTTTAAGACAAGTAAAAGTTTTTAGGAACAAGTGCTGCGCTTTTTAGTTAAGGGATATACTGTTTAGATTACTAGTAGAGCAGTTCTAAGGGAAAAAATGTAGAACAGTCTTTATGGAGCCAGAAAAGTTTAACCTTGTTAAACCGGCTGCCCGATGCTGCTCTAGTGGCAACTCAGCTAAAGCACTCTAAAGCGTGCTTGATAGCAGGGGCTGGAAAGAGCCAGGAATTGACCCAAAACGGCCAATAAAACTACAGTTTCAAGTCAGTAACCACTCCCACGGGGGGCAGGGAAGTAGCTCAATGTTTATCACTGCCACTGATCAACAGAGAGACTTTCCTTTAGCCCAAGCAAAAATGGCCTCACAGAAACTTACAAAACAGTTCAAGAACAGCAAGCCTGTAACTTGAACTTTTTTAAATCTCAGAAAAGTGGGAAAAAAGCAAGATTTTTTTTGTTTTTGTTTTTTCAGAGATAGCAGAGGTTCACAAGTAATATCTTCACTCTGGAAAATCTCCCACATCATCCCTCTCTTTAAAGGGGGTGATTCTTTTGAATACTCTAACTACCGCCCAATTGCGCTGCTATCTCCTGTAGCAAAAATAATGGAGAAATGCATCCACAAACAGCTACTTAATCACCTCCTATACAATAATCTCCTAGCAAACTGCCAACATGGATTTCGTCCCTACCATAGCACCACCACAGCCTTACTATCCTTTATTGACTCCATTAATAATAACCGAAATAACAATCTTCTTTCATCAGCCTTCTTTGTAGATCTGTCAAAAGCTTTTGACATGGTGAATCACCAACTACTCTTACATCGCTTAAAATCTCTTTCTCTTGATAGCATTGCCTTAAACTGGTTTACTTCCTATCTTCAAAATAGGAAACAAGCAGTGTTATGGAACAACAATCTTTTGGAGCTTCTACCTACCTCTCTAGGAGTCCCTCAGGGCTCCATCCTAGGTCCTCATTTTCCATCTTTATTAACGACCTACACCTTGTCACCCCTCTAACTACTTGTATTCAATACACTGATGATACCACCATCATTTGTTCTGCCTCCAACCAAAACGACCTACACTACCTTACCCAAAAAACTTTTACTACCATAGAGCAATGGTTCTCTAATCACTGTCTTCTTCTAAACCCTAAGAAAACTAAACTTCTCCTCGTCTCACCTACACACCAATCCCCCTCTATTAACTTCTCTCTTACTTCCACCAATGGCACCCTTATCTCCCCTGACCAAACAACCAAACTCTTAGGCATAACTATTGACAACCTACTTAAATTTGACTTTCATATTAACTCAATCATAAAAGCAACTAATAGAAAATTAGGTTCCCTTTACAGAATCAAATCATTCTTAACTCCAGAAGCTAGAACTACCATAGCCAGAACACATCTTATCTCTACACTACTATATGCTTCCCCTATATATACTAACCTTTCCAAATATAACATCAATAAGCTTACATCAACCTACAATAGCATTGCCAGATTTGCCACTGCCTCCCCATACAAAACACATCATTGCAGAAACCTCCACTACCTAGAATGGCTAGAGCTACCCCACCTAATTCTATACTATCAGCTCTCTATAGCCCAGAAAGCCCTTCACCACCCTGATAATACACCTATGCTCTCCACCCTTATAAAGCCCTACAACAACCTAAAAAACCTTTGCTCGTCTAGTAAAATACTGATTCAAACCTCTCTATCTAAGAACACTGCAAGTGACTCTATATTTTCCAACTCAGTTGGTAAAATATGGAATCAACTTCCTCCCGACCTGACAACCCAAACCTCCATCTCTCTGTTTAAAACAAACTAAACTTAAACACTATCTAACCAACCACTGGCTATGCTCCTGCAACAACCCAAGCTGATCTTTCTGCTCCTCACATCTCCTGCATATGTCTTGCTTTCTCCCAGCTCTAAGCTTTTAGTGTTCTCAATTTTACTAGAAATGCTCTCTCTAAACTTGTATCTATACCCTTCCCTATATTCTACTGCTAACTTCTAAACTCCCTATTGTATCCTATCTTATTCTACCCATTCCAATACTCAAGTAAAAGCTTTATCTCCTATTACCTTTCTGTACTTTCCTCTTATTGTCATTCAAATGCCCTAAGTATTTTGTGCTTGAAATTCCTTTATACTGTGTACATACTTTTCATGCTTTATTTTTGAATTTGTGTATATATTTTTCATGCTTGTAATGCCTTATGTTTTGTTTATATACTGTTTGTATCATGTGTTAGATAGCGGAGCTTTTCTCCTCGGGCCTCCACTGAAAATGGACATGTATCCAGTTGGACTAGCCCGGTTAACAAATGTAAAATAAAAAATAAAATAAAAAAAAAAAAAATAAAAAAAATATCAAGTTATAACAGTGCAGTAAATGACCCCGCACAAGAGTGCTAGGTCAAAGACAGAAAATATGCAAGTTTTGAGAAAAAACGATTTTAAAATTAAGTGCAAACAGGAAATTCAGTAAACAGCTTTTGGTTGTGCTCTAAATACAGCTACTAATGCAGAAATCAAGTTTAACAAGCCAGAAAATGCTCAAACTAGGCAGCTATGCAGAAAAACTTATCAAATAAACAGAGGAAAAATACTTAAAATCTCAAAAGTGGCTCCTTTGTTTTTTCAGAGATAGCAGAGGTTCACAAGTAATATCAAGTTATAACAGTGCAGTAAATGACCCCACACAAGTGTGCTAGGTCAAAGACAGAAAATATGCAAGTTTTGAGAAAAAACGATTTTAAAATTAAGTGCAAACAGGAAATTCAGTAAACAGCTTTTGGTTGTGCTCTAAATACAGCTACTAATGCAGAAATCAAGTTTAACAAGCCAGAAAATGCTCAAACTAGGCAGCTATGCAGAAAAACTTATCAAATAAACAGAGGAAAAATACTTAAAATCTCAAAAGTGGCTCCTTTCTTCTCTCAGCGTTTTCTCCTCTTGGTGGGTGCTTCACCAACAGCCAACAAGCCTGAAAAGATGCCAAAACCACAAGGCAACTAGGTTTTAACAGAGGAAGATGAAGGAGTTTTGGAAATGACCTTTTTTGGCCAATAAAACTACAGTTTCAAGTCAGTAACCACTCCCACGGGGTACAGGGAAGCAGCTCAATGTTTTACACTGCCACTGATCAACAGAGAGACTTTCCTTTAGCCCAAGCAAAAATGGCCTCACAGAAACTTACAAAACAGTTCAAGAACAGCAAGCCTGTAACTTGAACTTTTTTAAATCTCAGAAAAGTGGGAAAAAAGCAAGATTTTTTTTTTCAGAGATAGCAGAGGTTCACAAGTAATATCAAGTTATAACAGTGCAGTAAATGACCCCACACAAGAGTGCTAGGTCAAAGACAGAAAATATGCAAGTTTTGAGAAAAAAATGATTTTAAAATTAAGTGCAAACAGGAAATTCAGTAAACAGCTTTTGGTTGTGCTCTAAATACAGCTACTAATGCAGAAATCAAGTTTAACAAGCCAGAAAATGCTCAAACTAGGCAGCTATGCAGAAAAACATCAAATAAACAGAGGAAAAATACTTAAAATCTCAAAAGTGGCTCCTTTCTTCTCTCAGCGTTTTCTCCTCTTGGTGAGTGCTTCACCAACAGCCAACAAGCCTGAAAAGACCATAGTAATATAGTCAGAAAGAACTGGCAGTTTATTATGAACAATAGAAGTTTAAGTAGTTGTTTAGGTCCTGTGCCTAATATTGTTTACAAAAAGAGCACATGTTTTAAGAATATTTATGATAGTATTGGGCACTCAAAAGTTAAAACGTCTATGGGGTATATGTCCATATGTGGTGCATGTCCCTAGTGTCCCTTTATTTTTGTGTGTAGCAGTTTTTTAATCCATGATGAAAGTGATTTGGATTCCTGGAAAACTTAACAGCCATACAAAAGGGATTGTTTATGCTGCTGTATGCTAACTTTGTAATAGTTTTTTATGTTGGCAAGACAGAGGGCAAACTTAGAGATTGTATATATATGAGCACAATTATGAACTAAGGAAGGCTAACTCTATGATGCACTCTATAAACATATTCAGCAATGGTTGGACAATCATTTTCTGTTTATTTTACAAAAGTGGAAGTTAGTCCTATGAGTGGTCCTTGGAAATTATTGACTGAAGAGAGAAAACTTTGGTGGCAGCTTTTTTGAATGCTTCAGCCCCCCCCCAAGGACTCAATGAAGTTATATCAATACAATGCTTGCTTAAGAGGAAAACATATGAAAGGTGATCATGTTTGCAATTTTGTATTATTTATTTTTTTATTATGTACTTTCATGTATTTTTTGTGCATGTTATTATATTACTGTAATTTTAAGAATGGAAGTGGTTTGAACACCTGTTTTGGTTGGTCTCTGAAACTTCCTAGCGCCTGTATTTAGTAAAGGTGAGTGGGTTGCAGTCTGCGATTTGATTGTTGTTTATCATTATATTTTTTTATTATATATTTTCTGTATCCCCTGTTCTAGCCTTCACCTGCTGTATTTTGAATATAGATTTGTAGGCTTTTGATGTTAGATGGGCTGATTTCCGTTGGAATTGCTTTAACGCGGTTGTTTCATATTGCGTTAGTAGACGCTCGTTAGTTTACGTCTTCTGTGGTTGCCAGCCGCAGTTGTCAGTAGGACATTACCTGTTACTTGACTGTTTTCAGTTACCTTGGCTGGATCAGTAAAGTCCTTTGGACCGGACAGCATTAAGAGTTACTGGCTAAACATGTGATCGTTTTCTATATGTGATTGTCCTTGTTCTAGCTTTGGTGATTATGTGAGTGTTGTGGGCGTCTTTCATGTGAGATATGAGGTAAGAACAGGGCACGTTTGTAGCTGTGATTACCGCTAGTACCAGTTGACATTGTTTTGGTGTAGATGTTTGTGAATATGCTATCAGCCACATGAGATCATGCACGTTTTGCATATTTTAATAGCAACAACAGTTTGCTGTTTTTATTTTTGCACTGTTAATTGTCGCGTTTTTTGCATTATTTATCAGCTTTGCCTGTGCCATAGTCTCCTTATATCATGCTTTTGATGTAAGTGAGCATACAGGGTTTGTCTGTTCGATCGGAGCCTATACACAAAGGAATTGAGTACGTGTTTAGTTAGCGACTCCATCGGGAGTCGTGGAATACACCTTCAGATGTACTTATAAATAGAAATATGGTATGTTTTTATTTGGAAGCACCGCTTCTTTGTTTCATGCTCTGTGCATTGACCCTGAATTTGCATAGTCTTTCAGTGTTGCAAATTGAGAAGCTTAGTTGGCTCATATAACTACATTAACAGGCCTCATTGTTTCATTTTTGCTTAGTATAGTTTGTCTAAGGCAACTTTGCCTTACAATAATTTTTTTAAATGTTTTTAAACTGTTTTTATTACTTGTTTTTATTTTTCTAGTATTGTATCTTTAATTAAAGACATGCAGGGATAGACTGTTTGTTAGCAATTATCTAATCAGTGTTTAATTAGTCAGTTTGAGCGCCAAAAATCTTTTGTATAAAAGGCTGCATTTATTAATGTCTTATTACACCTGAAGAAGCGTAGTATAGATACGTGAAAGCGCTTGTGTGTTTTTGTTCCAAATAAAGAAGCTTCCTTGACCAGTGACTATCTCCGTGTGGTGACTCCAGTGGATTTTGTGTTTTATAATTTTAAGAATTGTTTATTAGCCTACGAGTTAATCAAAATGTACTTGGGTTGAATAAGATTTTTATTTTTCTCTGTGATTTTAGACAATTTTTTTTGCAGTGGAGTTGTCATGTGATTTAGAAGCTTATTTAAGTGCAAATTTCAAACTTGGCAAATTTTATCTGAAAAAGTCTCTATGCTTTTAAACAAAAGTGCTTATTTGTTTTATACTTTGATTGTTAAAGTTCATTTTATATGTTTATTGAGCTTTGAATGTTCTCCAGCAGAGTTCTCAGCATTGTGTATTAGTTTGGTTTGTTTGTTGCTCAGTATATCATTGAAAACCAACTTGGCAAGCTCATCAACAAACTAGGCTGCTCTTTCTTTGTCTGCTGAATGTTTTTCATCACAGACTGCTCAAAACTATAAGCTATGACGATGCTTGAACCGATGAAGCCAACTTTCACTATAGTCATACTCAAAATCTAGATCTAGTTCTTCATGAAACACTCTTGGTTGTTCCTTTACCATATCTCCAGACACTTCAACACCTTCACTCACACAAAGCTTAAAACCACATTATCAAGTTCTGAACCTTTTCCATCTTTCATTGTTTTTCTTATGTATATCTGTTTCTTTGAGCCACCATCAGCAAAAAATGCAGCAGTTTTTTTTTCTGTTTCTTTATATCATAAATTGTGGAGGAGCTAATATTTTAACACTCGCACAAGCTCTTCACCAATTCACCACTATCCATTTTTATTAAGACCTCACCCTTATCTTTAATGGATAATGTGTGGTGGTTTCACTTCACAACATGAGATGCACTTCATTTTTTGTTTTTTTTTTTTTTTACTGAGGCCATCACACCAACATGTAGGCAGATATAGTGCAACCAAAAACAGAGCACAGTAAGTGGGTGAAGTTTTTAAATCAAAGCTAGATTAG
Organism: Protopterus annectens; assembly: GCF_019279795.1. Classification (NCBI taxonomy): domain Eukaryota; kingdom Metazoa; phylum Chordata; order Ceratodontiformes; family Protopteridae; genus Protopterus; species Protopterus annectens. Next base: position 313,456,458 of record NC_056728.1, read on the forward strand.
TGAAGAACTGGAGGTTGATTAGTGAAGGGCTACCTGTATTATACAAATTTGCATTGTTGTTTCATGAAGAGCATTTCCTTAAATACAAATTATCATGTTACTCCAGTCACTTGCCCAGACACGTTGAACCCTGAAATGAGTGAAATACAATACTAATAGGTCAAATGTGGTGCAAGAGAGCAAACTTCCCTTTTCCATATCTCCTGCTTAACAGTTCTAACTCCGAGATCAAATATTCTTGTGGGTGAAAGGGCATGGTTCTTTACTGAGGTTTTGTGATGTCTAATTTAGAATTATTTGTTTAATTTTTGATGGTCAGACCTTTTATGCCCATATAAAAGTCAGTGTTCTGACTTTAATCTTCTGGATAGGCACTAGGAAATCTACACTTCCAGTCTTGTTTCCACATGAAGTGAAGCTGTGATCTAACAGAATAAATGTCTATGGTTTTAAATACCTGCTACTATTGGTATTTATATTCATAGCATGAAATAGCTTAATTAAGCTTTATTTGCATATTGAGTTGATTATTATAGCAATAACCCACGCCTGGGTGTGGGTAATGCTGGATTTACCCACGGTTGGCGTGGTTTGGTCCCGAGGCGAAGCCCGAGTCGGTAAATACAGCATTACCCACACCCAGAAGTGGGTTATTGCTATATCACATTATTTAAGAAAAGAAACTATTACTTTTCTTAAATAATGGCATAGTATAATGCCTGTTTACTGCCCTTCCGCAGATGTCTGGCATCCGCGGCAGTTCTGATGTACTGCGCCCGCGCAGTACATCAGAAAAAACAAACAGCTGAGAAAGCAAGATCTCCGTTCCTTTTTACTGTTTTCGCTGTGTTAAATGGGTTTAACATAGCGAGACAGTTAAATAAGCAACGGAGATGTCCGTTGCTTATTTATGTTAAACCCATTTAACATAGCAAACAGTAAAAAGCAACGGAGATCTTGCTTTCTCCATTGCTTTTTTTTTAAAAACCTGTCTCGCTATGTTAAATGGGTTTAGCATAGTGAGACAGCTTTAAAATAAGCAACGGAGATCTCCGTTGCTTATTTTAAAGCTGTCTTGCTATGTTAAACCCATTTAACATAGCGAGACAGTAATAAGGGTCAAGGGTTATACTAATGGAAAAAAGTCTGGGCGACCGGACCTTTTTCCATTAGTATAACTCGATTTACAATGTGCACGCTGGCCAATCAGCGTGCACGTTTTGGGGGGGGTCATGGTATAATATTTATTTTTTCTTCTTGACTGAGTGGGAAAACTAACTACGCTGGAGGAAAATCTTCAGTCATACAAGCATTTGACCAAAAAAAAAGCAGAGATAGATATGCAATATGAATATTTTGGAGTACTAAGACAATGAAAAGATAGGTACACATTGTGAAGAAAATTAGACATTGTCATCTGTGAAAGCCGAAAGCACATCTGGCTGAAGTTTTGTATATAATTTCAGATTAACCTTTGTATTATATGCCAGCATGACTAGCTATATTTTAAATAAGTTCTTGCATGTTGATTTATAATCTGTTTGTAAAGAATATTTTAAAGAGTTGAACAGTGTCCTTTTATATTTCTAACTGTGCAAGTTTGTGAAGAAAAATTCTAAAAGCAAACTGTCTCAGATTCAGCTGATCTGCAGATGATGTCATCGGAATGTTGACAGTTGCTATGTGTTACTGTCAGAAGCTGAAAGACAGGAAGGAACTTTAGTAAACAGCTGTTGGTTGATTTTCAAACTACAAAATGAAAATTAGAACTAGAATGGTTGTGACAGTCAGGCTTGTCTATAAAAGAGCCTGCTGAAGACAGTCAGTTACAGTTGTGAGTTGTTCACAGATGTACTATGCAGTGGATACCCAGAAGGACTCACCAGGAACTGTAAGCCTGCCTTAGCTCTGTTGTAATAATTTAGTTTAGATCAGGGACAGTGTCCTTTAGTCAGATAGGAAAAATTATAACTAATCAGAGTTTTTCTGAATGTTGGATTTCTGTCCTACTGTATTGATTTTATTTTCCTAGCGATTAAGTTCTGTTTGCTTATTGGGAATTACTGTTTTATATATTTTTAATCATTTTGCTCATTATTAAATATTTTTTAACTTATGTTGTGGTTGATCAGTCAGTGTTTTCTTTAGTGATTTGAGAGTGCTTATACTTGCCTTGATAACTTCCCAGGCCACTCAAAGTCTGGCTGCTTAGATCATTTGCTATCATTGATTTTATTATCTAAGTTTTATAATTGGACACCCCCTTTAAAAGGACAGGAAGACACTCTGGTGGCAGCATTACCATATTCTTTTGGGGAGGGGACACTGCTGGAAATCTGTGTCAGGCTTTTCCTGGAAGTGTTTGGATGTGTGGCATTTAATCAATTTAAGTGTGATTGTATCAGAGGTCTTAAACTGAGACACATTGCTCTGAAGTGTGTAATAAGGAGTTATATTTGGGGTGGACAGAAGTATGCAGTTCAGTCTCCAGGCTATAGGGCATGTTCCTGTTGTGCCCTTAGGGGAAATTGTTTAATATTACTCCTGTTTAAGTGACAGTCTCACATTGGAGTCAGTGATGAGGATTGAAGCTCCTTAGTTACTGATCTAGGATAGTAGGCGATGTCCCATTATTAACAACAAGAAAGAGAACCAAGGAGAGAAAGTACTGCCACTTCTTTATTACGATTCCTCACACCAAAAAAATGTTATGAACGCCTTCAGTTACAATTGCGTTTTCGTCCCAACAAGCATGGACTTCATCAGATAAAAACCATTTCATCTCATTTGTCTTTTATACAACTTCTTAAACTAAAAACCAATAAAAACCTTTTATTTCAAATTAAATAAGCAAATCAAGTTCCACCTAGTTCATTAATTATTAATGATAAAACAATTCATTTTCCAATTTTCGTTTAAAATCAACAACTTATTAAATCATTCATTCATTTTAATATCTTATAATTATATAAATTCATTTAAAAATATTATAAAAAATATATATATATATATATATATATATATATATATATATATATATATATACTTTAAAAAATTTTTACATTTCACAGCGATGCATTCAATACAATGAAATAAAAGTATCCCAAAATTTCATAACAACAGTGCCACCTTCTGTTTTTGTTTAATATTATACTTGTATTTTTTCCTTTTACATTCTAGCTGCTCTTAATTTTAATAGGGGTAAAATGGATATATATTCATTCAATCCAGGGGCTTTGTTCGCTTCTAAGTATAGAAAAGGAGAAAGGGACAGTATAGAGAAAAAATAGGGACATTTAGGTGTGGGAAATGTAGACAATGTGAATTCATAATGAATACAGAAAACATTTATTTGGAGAGCAGGGGACGTTGGTTAACTAGTAAGGGATACTTCAACTGTGACTCCAGAGGCCTGGTATATTTTGCCATTTGTGAAAGATGTTTTTCCTTTTATGTGGGCAAGACAGAGAGAACTCTTAAGAAAAGAATATATGAACGCATTTACGACATAAAAAAGGGGAAAGAGACTAATGCATTGTTTAGACACTCTAAGATATGTGAGGGATACAAATTTTGTTTCTTTGTCCTGGATCATGTTAAATGTGACATTAGAGGAGGCCCCTTGGAGGAAACAGTAGGTTACAAGGAATTGTGGTGGCAGTTAACCTTAGAAGCGAACAAAGCCCCTGGATTGAATGAATATATATCCATTTTACCCCTATTAAAATTAACAGCAGCTAGAATGTAAAAGGTAAAAATACAAGTGTAATATTAAACAAAAACAGAAGGTGGCACTGTTGTTATGAAATTTTGGGATACTTTTATTTCATTGTATTGAATGCATCACTGTGAAATGTAAAAAATTTTTAAAGTATATATATATTATATATTTTTTTATAATATTTTTAAATTTATATAATTATAAGATATCAAAATGAATGAATGATTTAATAAGTTGTTGATTTTAAACGAAAATTGGAAAATTAATTGTTTTATCAGTAATAATTAATGAACTAGGTGGATCTTGTTTTGCTTATTTAATTTGAAATAAAAGGTTTTTATTGGTTTTTAGTTTAAGAAGTTGTATAAAAGACAAATGATGAAATGTTTTTTATCTGATGAAGTCCATGCTTGTTGGGATGAAAACGCAATTGTAACTGAAGGCGTTCATAACGTTTTTTGGTGTGAGGAATCGTAATAAAGAAGTGGCAGTACTTTCTCTCCTTGGTTCTCTTTCTTGTTGTTATTCAGTCGAGTGGAGAGATTTCGCTTTTTGGATGTCCCATTATTGTTGACAGTCCAGTGGGGTATTGTCCAGGCATCACATTATTTGGTGGCAGTTCTGTGGGATTTTATCAGGATGTCACATTAATTGGTGGCAGTCATGGGATTTTTAATTAGACTTCATTAGCCTGTGTGTAGCTGTAATTAAGGTGTGTACTCTTGCCAGCCACAAACTAAACATACAAAATCTCAGTTCACCACAGTTTTATTTATTTTTAGTTAGTTAGTCAGAGACAGCAGGAAAGGATGTAAGCAGAAGACTATAGTAAACTGCACCAGTTGGCCAAGGATTTTGAAGCCAGAGGACTGGTGCATGCCAACCTGACTAAGGAAGCAATGATTTAGCATTAGTTGCAGCTTCAGCTCATACCAGCCATTCAGATGATATCCAGTTTGGTATTGGGAATGTGCAGCCTGCCTAGACAGGACAGTCCATCTTTTCTTTTAAGGACATGAGAATCTATCGAAGCTAGACAGACTGTGCCTGGATGCCAAATTACTGTTGGTAGAGGAAAGGGAAAAGTAGCACTGATATGAACTGGAGGCAGATGAAAGAGAAAAGCAGTGCCGATATGAACTGGAGCTGAAGAGAAGTGGCACCAGTACAAACTGGAGGTTGAAAATAAGCAGCATCAATATGAACTGGAGGCTGAGGAGAAACAGCGACAATATGAACTGGAAGCCAAATGACTGGAGACTGGAGAGACTGAGACATTTAGAAGCCAAGGAAAATGAGAGACAGCGCCAGCATGAAGTGGAGCTTCTTACCCTTTGAGAGGGTCATGGAGGTAATGGGAAAGGGAATAACCTGACCTCAGAGGCTGTAAAGGTCAGTAAATATTTTCCTCAATTCAGGGATGGGCATGACTTATGATAGTTTTATTCATAAACTTGAGAGAGTATGTATACAGTATGATGTTGACCATTAGCTCTGAGTTTGGCTCCCGACTCCCTTACTCCATGATAAAGCTGTTCAGGCTATGACAAAACTGTCTGATGTAGATTGTTTGATTATGTTAAATTAAGAACTGTCTTCTAGACTGTTTTAAACTAACACCTGAAGCTTATAGAAAAAAGTTTCATGAATACAGACACAAGGCAGATGAAAGTATATGTGATTATATTGCTGATTTATTATTTATTTTCACAGATGGGTGAGTGGGTGTCAGGTCACCACTTTTAAGGGACTGGCAGACCTTCTGGTGAGGAAACAAGCCTTCTGTCCTTTGATGACATGAGAATCTGGACAGACAGTGTAACTCTGTGGAGGAATTGGGGAGAAAAGGGGATATCCACTTAGCAAGCAGAGCACCAATGCATATGAAAGGGATACCCAATGCTGCACATGAGCATAAAGGAACCCATGGAGGCAGTCTAAACCACTTCAATAAAATACACCAGTAACAGGGGAAACTACTAGTCCAAGTACACAGTTAAGGATTAGATGCTTCAAATGTAACCAGAGGGGCCACATAGCAGTCAAATGTCCATTGAGGCAAGATGAGAAACAAAAGGTGTGGGAGTCAACAAGTGGGGATGACAAACTGACAGTGGTAAGTTGTTTAGAAATAACAGAGGTGCCAATCTATCACCAAAATTTGTATGCTATCTTAGTAGATGTTAAACAGGTTACTGTTAAGAGACACAGCTTCTGATATAACCATTATGAGGTCTGCAGTGGTTAGAGAAGAGCAATACTTGCTTGAACAGTCCACCCCAGTCAGTGCATTGGGATGGACCCCATTCCAAATACCTTTGGCTAGGGTTCATCTTGACTGGGAGGGTGGAAGAAGAAGCAAGCATGTAGATGTATTTGAGGATATTCCTGCAGATGTCCTGATAGGGAATTACTTTAATGATGCAGTATCTTGGGGGCATGCAGTGACATGCAGTCAAGCTTGCAGAGAAGCATGTAGGTCTGGTAGCTTGGGGGAGACCTAGACAGATATCATACTTGAAGCTGGGACTGGTGTGGTGGCTGTTTCAGTGAAGGAGCTATCCTGTAGCAGTAAGTCTGAAAGTGAGACGCAGCTGCTGGTAGGTACTGATGTTCTCTGGGACACGGTGGCTGCAAGGATGTAGGTGAGTGATAGTACCTAGAATGACAGTGAGGAGCAAATTTTGGAAGTTACTATGCTTCCTGTGGAAGGGGAGCTTGTGTTTGAAGATATTCCTGCAGCTGTCCTGATAGGGAATGACTTTGATGATGCATTACCTTGTTTGAGCACAGTGACAAAGTCAGGCTGGGAGACCAGCATTTAGGTCCAGTAGCCTAAGGCAGACCCAGAAAGACCTCATACCTGAAGCTGGGACTAGTGTAGTGACTGTTTTACAGAAAGAGCTATCCTGTAGCAGCAAGTTTGAAAGTGAGCCACAGCTGCTGGTAGGTACTGATATTCCCTTGGACACAGTGACTGCAAGGATGGAGGTGAGTAATAGTACCCAGATTGACAGTGAGCTAAAGCTGTTGGAAGTTACTATGCTTCTTGTGGATTGGGAGCTTGGGAGGGTCACAAATGTAAAGCTGAGACAGGCTCAATTTACAGATCCTACATTACAAAGCTTGAGGGAGATGGCTAAGGAAGCTCCTGAGGCTGAAAGAAAATGGGGAGTCTGTATACAAGAACAAAGGTTTGTTGTATAAAGAGTGGACTCATAAGGGAGGGCTGGAGGGAGAGGTAGTACGGCAGTTGGTAGAGCTTAGAGCCTACCATCTGCCACTTCTAACTATAGTCCCTAATGTTCCTTGTGCAGGTGATATTGAGGCAGAGAAAGAAGGTTTGCTGTATAAAGATTGGACTCCTAAGGGGAAGATGGAAGGTGAGGTGGTACGGCAGTTGATAGTGCCTAGAGCCTACTGCCTGCCACTTCTAGCTATAGTACCAAATATTTCTTTTGCAAATGATATTGATGTAGAAAAGGTGGCAAATGCTTTGCTAGAAATTTTCAGCAGGGTAGGTTTTCTGAGGGAGATACTGACTGACCAAGGTGCCAACTTTGTGTCAGGCCTGCTTACTTGTTTATGGAAGCATTGTAGGGTGAGATATGTAAAGAATGCTCCTTACCATCCGCAGACTAATGATCTTGTTGAGAGGTTAGACTCTACAGTAAAGACTATGCTACGGGCATTTGCACACCAGTTTAAAAGGTCAGGGTTAAGCATTAAACCCAGTAAGTGTCAGGTTGGTATGTCAGAGATCACTTACTTAGGACACAGAGTGGGATGTGGTAAGATTAGACAAGAACATGTCAAAGTGGAAGCTATTCAAACGGTGCCGATTCCTGTAACTAAAAAGCAAGTGAGAGCATTTCTAGGGACAGCATGGTACTGTGGAAATTTGTGCCCAGTTGTGGTGCAGTGGTTGCATCCCTTACTGACCCAACTAGGAAAAATAAACCAAATAAGGTAGTGTGGACCACAGATTGCAAACAGGCATTCCAAAAACTTAAGGAGATTTTGGGAGGAACCCCTGTGTTGGCCAGCCCAGATTATATTGAAGAGTTTGTTGTGCAAGTGGATGCTTCAGATTGTGGGGTGGGGGCTGTGCTCAACCAAGTTTCCTCAGAAGGAGAAGAATGCTGCAGTGGGGTTAATAATGCCAATACAAATTGATTGCCCAGGAGAGGAGTGGGTTGATATTCCCAGACAGACCCATTTTTCTCAAGTGTTGTTTTTCAAGGGTCACTTGAAAACTGTGCTCGAGTTATGGTGGAGAAATATGAAGAAAATTAGACATCGTCATCTGTGCTAGCATGTCTGGCTGACGTTTTGTATACAATTTCAGATTAACCTGTGTATTATACACCAGCATGACTAGCTATGATACTGTAAATAAGTTCTTACGTTTATTTATAATCTGTTTGTACAGAATGTTTTAAAGACTTGAACGTTGTTCTTTTGCATTTCTAACTGCACATGTTTGTAAAGAAAGATTCTAAAGGCAGACTGTTTCAGATTCAGCTGATCTGCAGATGATGTCATCAGAATGTTGAAGTTGCTATGTGTTACTGTCAGAAGCTGAAAGACAGGAAGGAACTTTAGTAAACAGCTGTTTGATTTTCAAAATATGAAATGAAAATTAGAACTAATAGAGTTGTGACAGGCTACTCTATAAAAGAACCTGGTGAAGACAGTCAGTTGTAAGTTGTTCACAGATGTACTGTGCAGTAGATACCCGAAAGGACTCCAAGAATTGTAAGCCTGCCTTAACTCTGTTGTAATAATTTAGTTTAGTTATAAGAATACTGTCCCTGATCTAATCAGTTAAGAGTTTTTCTGATTGTTGGATTTCCAGCCTACAGTATTGATTTCATTTTCCTGGTGACTGAGTTCTGTTTATGGAAATTACTGTTTTATATATTTTTTCAATCATTTTGCTCATTATTAAATATTTTTATTAACTTACATTGTGGCTGGCCAATCAGTGTTTTCTTTAGTGATTATGAGTGCTTATACTTGCCTTGACAACTTCCCAGGCCACTCTAAAAGCCTGTCTGCTTAGGTCATTTGCTGTCATTGGTTTTAATATCTAATTTTCATAATTGGACACCCCTTTAAATGGGCATGAAGACACTCTGATTAGGGTCAGCATTACCATATTAATTTAGGGAGGGAACACAGCTGGAAATCTGTGTCAGGCTTTCTCAGAAGTGTTTGGATGTGTGGGACTTATATATTTGTGAGTATAAAAGAGGTCTTAAACTGGGACACATTGCTCTGAAGTATGTAATAAGGAGTTATATTTGGAGTGGACAAAAGTATAGAGTCCAGTCCCAAGGGTATAGAGTGTGTTGCTGTTGTGCCCTTAGGGGAACATTGTGAAATATTACTCCTGTTTAAGTGAGTCTCGGTTTGAAGCTCCTTAGTTAATGACCCAGGATAGTAGGGGATTTCACATTATTGTTGGCAGTCCGGTGGGATATTGTCCAGGCATCACATTATTTGGTGACAATTCAGTTGGATATTATCAGGACATCACACAAGTAACAGTAAGCTAGCAACAGATGAAGAAACTCATTTTACAATATTTAAATAGTGATATCTGCACTATAATGTTTGGTACCTCAGCAGTCCAGTGTGTATATTGTACAGTGAATACAGATAAATGGACAATAATCAATTGGATGGCACAGTGTTGTAGCAGTAGCATTGTCGCCTCACAGCAAGAAGTTCTCTAGTTCGATTTTCAGCGGAGGTGCCTTCTGTGCGGACTTGTGAAGTCTTCGTGCCCTCCCTGCATTCATGTGGGTTTCCTCTGGGTGCTCCGGTTTCCTCCCACATACAAAGACATGCATCTGGAGCAATTCTCCGCAGGCCTCTGCTGAAAATTGGCTTTGTTCCAAGTCAGATTTTCCTGGTAAACAAATGTTAAATAAATAAATAAAATAAAAATAGTGCACAGAAAGAATAATGAATGTATGAAAAGTGAACCAAATGTCCTGCATGGTACAAGCCAAGCAAAATGTTAATGTACGTGGCATGTCTAATAAAAGGGGAGTAGTGATATAGAAGGCAGAGAAAATTCTTGCTAACAGTTATGAATAAGTTGAAGCTGGTTGCCAAACAAAAGGTGATGCCCAACAGGGCCACAGCTCTGTGGCACAGTAAGATAAAGCCCTGACTGAGACCCAGATGATCCAAGATTGATTCATGGCTCAGGAAGCTGGAAGAACTGGGGACAGGGTTGGCAAGAGATGGATAACTTAAATCAGCAAGCTCAGATGGGAAGGAGGATTGTGATGGCTCCTTACCCTGTGATAAACTGGCAATCCAAGGCAGTAGCATAGGCTGCACATCTAACAACAGGTACCAGATGGGGAGATGCACCCAACCTTTAGTGGTAGTCCTTGCGGAGGTGTGTCACGGAGTGGTCACACCTCTGTGTCATGGACATAGGCAGTCCTTCCATGGCGATGGGAATCCCATATCATCACAAGGCAGTGGGTTTAGGCCACATCAACAAAATACCCTAATGGCTGCCAGGATGACAGATCTGTGATCATCTCTAACTTCATGGGGATTTAATGGGCTAGAAACAGCTCCTGCCCCACAAGGTACAAATGAACCAATAGATTTGCAGGGAGCGGATGGTCAGTGGGCAGCTGAGCACAAAAACATACAAATAAAAAATGTATTGTATCATCAAGGCAGAAGAAAAGAGGAAAATAAAGGCAGGAATGAAATTAGTAAAAGGTAAAATGTGGAGGAATGACAAAACAATATATGACATGGAAGAAGGAAGGGCAGGGACCATATGACACAGGGATTACAATTACTGTGATAGTGGCAAGAGTAGGGACTATGAAAGTGATGTGAGGTAGTGGGCAAATAGTAAACAAGGGGTAGGATAATGAATCTGTAAACATGAGAGACAGGTGGGGTATAACGAATTTAGAAGGGTCAATTTTTAATACAATTTGGACATGTAGACTACAGAATTAGTGCAAGATATGCAAATGTTTAGAAAGGACAAGTAATGACACAATTTTCAAAACAGCGAGTTAATCATATATTAGTAGAATATTTATTCCATTTTGCTATGTAGGTATATATTTGGGATGATCTAACATGGTTCCCATTGAGCAAAATTTAGTATGTTAGATAATGGTGAGTGTTTATTGTAATGTAATATCCTGTGCGCCATTGTTAGTTCAGATTGCTTTAGACAGTTAAATAATTTTAGCCTGGGAAGGTCCTTAAGGGTTCACAGTGGTGAGTGAAAGAAGTACATTGGCAATAAAGTGCACCATCCTACTATAGGTTACATCTGGTTTACATTTGGTTGTAGTGAGAATGTTAGTATGGGGAGCACACAGTAGGCTAGGCAACAGGAAAGTGTAGTCTGCAACTGTTCTAGGATAGTTGTTCATAAGAACTTTGGCTATGAATAGCATATAAATCTCTGACTTGACTTTTGTAATGACAAATCAACTTACCTAGAGTTAAGTTCCTTGTCCAAAATCACTTCAATGGGCTTCACAGATTTCAAAGAATATGGAGAGTGATACATAGAGCAAAAGCAAGCTTGGATCAGTTGGACAATAAAAATCAGGTTTGTATCTGAACAGCATGCATGCTTAACTACACGCCTGACTCTGATGAACAAGTTTAAACAGAGTTAAGTCCTTCCTGGAGCTGAGGACTGAGATTCTACTGCTTACACACAATAATGAATAAACTGAGAAGTGACAAGGTATCAGCACATTGGGTTAATCTGACCTCAGCAAAGTGTTTCCACATGTCATTCACAAAAGATGGAAAACAGCTATATGCTAAACAAAGACCATGTGGGACACTTTGAAGGATCAGTAGATGGGCAGATGGTATTCCATATTACCTCCTGAGATCTGCCTTATGGGAGGCGATGAACCATTGAGTGGCATGCATTGATGATCCTTCTTAGAAGTTGTTGGCTGATGGTGTCATGTGACTAAAAAGGCATTAATAGTTGCATATAATACAGTGTATGTTTGCACTTTATGTTACAACTTAGACAACAAATTTGGGATTCTTAACCTTCCCCACATACCTTATGTAACACCACATCAAAATGTTAACACCACATCAAAATGTATTTAGAAAAAAGAAACTATCACATCACACTTCATTTGCCATGTGTATGTGGTATCCTGGATACAACAGATAGTATTTCTTCCAGTAAAGCAATATTACACATGCAATGTGTTACTACCATCACTTCCTCTTACTGTCCTTCTTCCCACTTCCCTGTTGTTTCCCTACTCTTCCTATTGCTGCCATGTGTCCTTCTCTCCTCTCATTAATTTGCTCTTTTCTATGGAAACAGAATCAATCTTGGTTGTAGTGAGAATGTTAGTATGGGGAGCACACAGTAGGCTAGGCAACAGGAAAGTGTAGTCTGCAACTGTTCTAGGATAGTTGTTCATAAGAAAGTACAGTCTTGTACCTACCATAAATGTAGATGTTCGAAGATCCACATTGCTGCAGTCCTGACACTTGGGTAGTCCGCTGTCCACGGTCGGCCCGAATATCAAAGTATAAGGCTGTCGTCGGTCATGGTGCATTTAAATGGCGATCAGGGCGTCAGGGTACAAAGGCGCATGACCGGCGTCATATCCTCAGTCTTTTCTTGCCCCAGATGTCAGAAGACCTTAAAAACAAAGGTCAAAACCAAAAGACAGCAAACAAATAACCAACCACCCTTGCACTAACTATATGTACAATACATATACAATATACACAATATGTACAACCCAACCCACACAACCACCTCCAACTACAGAGGGAAGGAGGGAGGTAAATTGGACTGCAGCAATGTGGATCTTGAACATCTACATTTATGGTAGGTACAAAACTGTACTATGTTCTTCTTCTCACATTGCTGCAGTCCTGACACTTGGGTAGAATCCCAAAGCAGAGGTAAGGAGGATGGCTAACTATAAGGAAGCAGGAGCTGCCAAAATGCCCTGCAAAACCGCAGTGGCAAAACCAGCCCTGGACTTAGAGTAAAGTGGCAGGTGATAATGCTTAGAGAAAGTATGCAGAACTCCAAGTAGCTGCCTCCAAAATATCCTTGGTTGCCCTCCCCTCAAAAAGCTGTTGAAGTGGCAGTAGCCCTAGTGGAATGAGGCCTAATCCCAGCTGGAACCTCCTTGCCATGATGGGAATAACAGAAAGCAATGCAAAACCCAATCCACTTAGAAATAGTTTGTTTTGACACAGGCTTGCCCTGAGAACTCAAAGCAAAAGAAACAAACAACTGCTGAGACTGCCTGAACCCTTTAGTTCTGTCCAAATAATAGCATGGCTGCCTGTGTACATCCAAAGTGTGCAAAATCTTTTCCCCTTTATTTTGGGATTTGCATAAAAAGTAGGCAAATGAATAGTCTGGTTTAAAGCCACACTAGAAACCACCTTAGGCATAAAGGAAGGATTAGTACGTAATGATACCCTATCCTTATGGAAAATCAAGAAAGGCTCAACTGCCATAAGGGCCTGTAATTCAGAAACCCGTCTTGCAGAGGTAATGGCCAACAAAAAAGCAGTCTTCCATGATAAATATTTCAACTCAGCAGTAGCTGCAGGCTCAAAAGGTTGTAGGGTGAGTTTCTCCAACACAAAATTGAGATCCCAAGCAGGAATAGGAGCTCTTCGTGGGGGTCTTATATTCTTTGCCCCTCTAAGAAATTGCTTGAACAAAGGATGAGAAAACAATGGCGGGTCGCAATCATAGTGAGCTGAAATTGCTGCAGCATGAACTTTAATAGAAGAGAAGACAAACCTTTGTCTAGTAACTCAGTAAGATATTGAAGAGCCACACACAAATTAGGCTCAGAAACATCAAAATCTTTTGCTGCACTCCAAAATAAAAATCTCTTCCATTTATCAACGTACACTTTCCTTGTACTAGGCCTTCTAGCTTCCAAAATAACATTCAAAACTTGCTGAGGAAGTGGAGGCCCATTATGGTTCAAAACAGAATATGCCAGGCTGTTAGGTGCAGAGAGTGAAGCTTGACATTGAGCAAATGGCTGTCCACCCGTGACAACAGGTGTGGAATCGAAGGCAAAGGCCATGGAGGCTTCCGTACTAGACTTCTTAGTAATGGGTACCAGTGCTGTCGAGGCCAATCTGGAGCTATTAAAATCATCCTTGGCTTGTCCTGTCTGACCTTCAGAAGTACCTTTGGGAGGAGAGGCAGAGGTGGAAAGGCATACACATGAAGATTGCTCCAATTGAAAGAAAGAGCATCCACTCTCAAGCTGTGGGATGAAACCTTTTTGTGCAAAACTTTGGCAGCTGATGGTTCAGTGGAGAAGCGAACAGATCTATGTCTGGAGTTCCCCATGACACTGTCAATTTCTGAAATACATGAGGATCCAATTTCCACTCGTGGGGATCCATAATCCGTCTGCTCAACACATCTGCTAAGGAGTTCTGTGCTCCTGGCAGAAACCTTACTTGAAGATTGTGCAGTAAACTGAGAGCAGTCTCCCACAATATCATCGCTTGCCTGCATAGAGGATAAGAATCGTTCCCCTTGCTTGTTGATGTACCACATGACAGTTGTGTTGTCTGTTAGAATCAACACCTGTCCTGGAAGAAGGAATTCCTTGAAAGCTATTAATGCAAACTGGACTGCTAACATCTCCTTCATGTTGATATGTAGATGTTGTAGTCTGACAGGCCACTTGTTTTGTATCCACTTTCCATTTAGATGAGCTCCCCAAGCTTTGTCCGAGGCATCTGTCGTTAAAACCTGACTTGCCTCTGGCCGGGTCACAGAGAGTCCCTTGTTTAGGTGACATTCCTGAGCCCACCACAAAAATTCCTTCTGAATGCAAGGTATTATTTGAATGACAGTGTCCAGATCCTGGCAGTGCTGTGTCCATACACTTTTGAGATACCATTGTAGCTTCCTCATATGCAGTTTGGCATTGGGAAGCACCAGAATACAAGATGCCATGAACCCTAAGGCTTGAAGGACTGTCCTTGCAGTCAGCCCGGACTGATGAGATAGTTGATGGAAGTAAAGGGATAGACTCTTTTGTTTGTCCGGGGTTAAAAGGCCATCTGGGCTGCTGTATTCAGTCTCACACCCAGAAAGCACATGTCTTGAGAGGGTACTAGACTGGACTTTATTTCGTTCACAGAATACCCTAGGCATCTTAGCACTGCTATCACATATTCCAAATGATGAAGAAGCTCTTCCCTTCCTTGAGCCAGAATTAGGCAGTCGTCCAAATAAGGATAGATCTGTATTCCTTTTAGTCTGAAGAAAGCTATCACTGGAGCCAAAACTTTCGTGAACACTCTGGGCGCAGTAGATAAGCCAAAGGGCAATGCAGAGAACTGATAGTGAGAAGTCCCAGCTCAGCAGATACTTTCTGCAACTGAGTCTGATAGGAACATGAAGGTAAGCCTCCTTGAGATCCAAAGTTACCATCCAATGATCTTTGCCCAGCAGAGGTAAAAGCTGCTGCAACATCAACATTTTGAACTTGGGAATGTCCAGATAAGTGTTGAGGATAGATAAATCCAAAATTGGTCTCCACGTGTTCCCCTTCTTTGGTACTAGGAACAGGCGAGAATAAAATCCTAGGCCCACTTCTGGCAGAGGGACCGGCTGTATGGCCCCTAGTTGGAGCAACAGAGAAACTTGTTTGTGAGCCTCTATTCTTTGTTGAGGAGGAGCGTCTGGCATGCCTTTGAAAGGAGGCAAGGTATGGAAATAAAACCTGTAGCCGTGGTGTATGATATCCAATACCCATCTGTCCTGGGTAATTAAACTCCAATTTTCTCTGAAAAGTGCCAACCTTCCTCCCAAAGGTGCTGCCAGGCGAGCAGGCTCTGGCAGCTGAAAAGGTAGGTCATTGGGTCTGCTAGAAAGGACTGACCCCTGCCCTCACCGAAGCCTGTGCAGGAGAACTCCCTGTCCTAGGCCTGAAAGAGCCCTGAGCTCTGCCCTTACCACGTCTAGATCTACCCCTAGACTGGGATCATAAGAAGGATCGTCCACCCCTTAGTAGGCCAATTTCTACTAAACTTTGGAGGCTGGACCTGCAAAAATCTTTAAGAGTCTGCATAGACTTAGCCTTGTCTTCCATTTTCTTCAAGACTGTCTCAACAGGAGGACCAAACAACACGTCAGATTGTAAAGGAGCATCTAAAATCCTTGTTTTAACATGTTCAGACAAATTCTGATCCCTCAGCCAGGCGTGCCTGCGAAGAACAGTCCCAGTGGCAGCCACCCTAGGCGAGGCCTGTACAGCATCAAAACCACATTGCAAAGAATGCTTACCCACCTGTTCAGAAACATGTACTAAATCTTGCAACTCTTTACAATCAATACCTACTGCCAGAGCATCAACCTTAGACTTCAATTGTGAAAGGAGATAGTTTTGGTATTTCAACATGTGAAACTGGCAATTCAGAGCCCTCATAGCAAGAGTGGAAGAAGTATAAACTTTCTTTCCCCATCTATCCAAGGCCCTAGCCTCCTTGTCTGTAGGAACCGGATTCTTAACAACAGAAGCCTTAACACCCTTAGGCCACTGGCTAACAGTTTCTGGGTCTGCCCTAGGACTCTTAAAAGATACTTATGAACTTCAGGCACCCTGTAATACCTATCCGGTTTAACAGGAGCAGGAGGCAAGAATCAGGATTAAGAGAAGCCTCAGTAAAAACATCTTCCACTACATCCAAAACAGGAGGTATAGCCAAAGGCCTATGCTGGGGTAAAAACAGAAATTCCTAAGCCGTTTCCTGGAATCAGAGAAGTCCTGACCCTCCCACTTAAAATGCTCCCTCATGGAATGAAGAGTTTCTGAAAAGAAAAATCCTCAGGAGGAGTAGCAGAAGGAGTAGAATCATCCACATCAGAATCAGAATAAGGAGAGTACTCCTGTAAGTCTTCAGCCGAAGACTCTGAAACATCTGAAGCAGCTCAAAACCCCCCAGCTCAGGCTCCATCCTAGGTCTCTTAGCAGGAGGGGGCATAGAACCCCTAATTAAAGTAATCAAATCTTCTGCCATTTTAAGCATATGCTTCTTGGGCATAGTACCTGAAGAGCTAGGAGTAACACCAACTGAAGCTAAACCTGGCCTGCTCCTGGGAGAAGTCTTAGAAACAGAAGGAGAGGGCCTAGCCACCTTAGGAAGGGAGGGGAGTATAGTAACCTGAGAAGCCCCCTCAGCCTGACTTGCCTCCTGAGAGGCCACATCCTGCAATAATAAGGTCTCACTCTGGGAACACAAAGAAATCTCGGTGGAGCCACGGCTCCACCGACACCTCTAAAGAACTGGCGTCCGGTACAGACGGTTCTTCTAGCCTAGGCTTAACTGCCTTGTCCTTGCGCTTCTTCGAGGAAGAGGGTGTCGGAGCATCCGACGGCATGTTATAATTGCACCGCTTCCCAAAGACTAACCTTGCACAATCCAACCGTCTCTTTATAGTGCGTTTATTAAATCTAGCACAAGAGCGACAGCCAACAACGTTGTGCTCAGGCCCTAAGCAAGGAATACACAAAGTATGATAATCTCTATGCGGTATCTGTTTCCCACAAGAAACGCAATTATTAACTTTTTCTGACATCCGGTAAATGACTGAGGCAAGAAAAAACTAAAATATTCCCCAACGGGGTACTTAGCCAACTTTGAACTCGGTCTGAAACTTCTAAATCGAAAAATCTCAGAACGCCAACCGGCACTTGCAATGCTGCTTCTGCATCGGACCATGCGGCAAAAAAGACTGAGGATATGATGCCGGTCATGCGCATTTGTACCCTGACGTCCTGACGTCAGTTAAATGCGCCATGACCGACGTCAGCCTTATACTTTGATATTCGGGCCGACCGTGGACAGCGGACTACCCAAGTGTCAGGACTGCAGCAATGTGAGATGAAGAACATCTTTGGCTATGAATAGCATATAAATCTCTGACTGACTTTTGTAATGACAAATCAACTTACCTAGAGTTAAGTTCCTTGTCCAAAATCACTTCAATGGGCTTCACAGATTTCAAAGAATATGGAGAGTGATACATAGAGCAAAAGCAAGCTTGGATCAGTTGGACAATAAAAATCAGGTTTGTATCCGAACAGCATGCATGCTTAACTACACGCCTGACTCTGATGAACAAGTTTAAACAGAGTTAAGTCCTTCCTGGAGCTGAGGACTGAGATTCTACTGCTTACACACAATAATGAATAAACTGAGAAGTGACAAGGTATCAGCACATTGGGTTAATCTGACCTCAGCAAAGTGTTTCCACATGTCATTCACAAAAGATGGAAAACAGCTATATGCTAAACAAAGACCATGTGGGACACTTTGAAGGATCAGTAGATGGGCAGATGGTATTCCATATTACCTCCTGAGATCTGCCTTATGGGAGGCGATGAACCATTGAGTGGCATGCATTGATGATCCTTCTTAGAAGTTGTTGGCTGATGGTGTCATGTGACTAAAAAGGCATTAATAGTTGCATATAATACAGTGTATGTTTGCACTTTATGTTACAGCTTAGACAACAAATTTGGGATTCTTAACCTTCCCCACATACCTTATGTAACACCACATCAAAATGTTAACACCACATCAAAATGTATTTAGAAAAAAGAAACTATCACATCACACTTCATTTGCCATGTGTATGTGGTATCCTGGATACAACAGATAGTATTTCTTCCAGTAAAGCAATATTACACATGCAATGTGTTACTACCATCACTTCCTCTTACTGTCCTTCTTCCCACTTCCCTGTTGTTTCCCTACTCTTCCCACTTCCCTGTTGTTTCCCTACTCTTCTTATTGCTGCCATGTGTCCTTCTCTCCTCTCATTAATTTGCTCTTTCATTTACACAGGATTACAATGAAAGAAATCAGAGTTCTGTTGCCATGGATTGCTTAATAATAGTTTATAGTAGTGAGTAACAAATAATATAATAACAGCAAATATAAATGTCACAGCAGCATATTTAGATGGTGTATAGCAGCATGATATATCCAATAACTGAAAGCACAAAAATAGTTCAACGATATCTGAACAAGTCTTGTACCAGACTCCAACTAACTTCTCTGTCCTAAACATACATATATTACTTCAGTTCAGTAACTTTCCTCTGGTAGCTGTGTCCACTCCCTTAACCTTGATTCCCAGGCCTCGTCTTGCAGGTGCCTGATACTGTCTGTATATCTTTTATCTAGCAGGCTTATTCTACTACATACCTCATGCATCTACTTTTAAGTAAAAAAAAAAAAAAAAAAATTCTAACAATGTTTTATATCAGCAGTCTAACCTTTATTTTCTTGCGTCTCATCTTCCCTTTATTGTAATATAAATGATACATAACTCAGGGATTCTATGCTTATCTGATACTAAACTCTTTATATAGTACACTACATTTGTTTGTTGTAAGTCTGTGCACTGCAGTCAGGCTGTGGATGAAAATATATGAAGATCAGTTCCAATCTGAGTGTGTCATCCTTCAGATAGGATGTTAAACTGAGGTCTCATCTGCTTGAGTTGGTGGTAGCCCAGAGGGATGTAAAAGATCACAGGATCATATGAGGTTGCTAAACTAAAGGTCCTTGGGCCCTTACAAGCCTAGCCAATTTAAACCCTTGTTCCCAAGAAAGTCTGTTTAAAGCAGAAACTTAAATCAGCACTTACTGCGCCTATCCAAGAGGGACACAGGTGGAACCCCCTAGGAGAATTTCTGGTTACCCATCCAATCATCTAAATTGCTCTTAATAGGGTCAACGAGGGGCTCTGTTTAACATGAATTGAAAGTCTGTTCCAAAGGTGAGGCAACCTCTGGGAGACAAATCTATCCCTCTAGCAGGTTCTGTTGATGTGCCAATACCAGGTTAAGATCCTTAGAGCAAGCAACCTGTATACCATTTGACTTGCAAATGTGCAGCACTTCCCTTAAAGCAGGGTCAGAGATTGCCTGATGTGCAAGGCACAGGTTGCCACTGAGCAGAAACAATATAAAATGCCCTTTTTACCACCTTGGAGACATGGTGATTGAAGGTAAGGTTGCTGTCAACCTGTATGGCCAGATCTCTCATGCATGCTTAGGGTATTGCTACCAATGTGGTAGTTTACAGGAACATTGTCCTTGCCAAAGGGGATGATAATGCATTTTTTTGCATTTAGTTTAAGACCATAACTTTGTCACCAGTCATTAGTCTGTGTAAGTCTCTCTTGCAGGATGTTGACATCCTTTGGGGACTCAATGACTGCTCCCAGTTTGCAGTCATCGGCAAACTTTGTCAGCCATAGACGTTTAGTTTTTTCCTGGACTTCACAGAAGTAGATTCTAAACAGTAGGGGTCCCAGAACCGAACCCTGTGAGACACTACTGGTTACTGGTCTGCTAGAGGAGGTGGTGCTCCCTATTTTAACTGTATGACTTCTATCAGTAAGCTGGTTTGCAACCCACCTGACAATACATGGGTTGATACCCAACTGGGTGAGTTTATACCTGATGGGGAGATTGTGTTGAAGGCCTTGGCCAAGTCCAGGTAGGCCATATGCACAGATTTACCCTCGGCGCTAGAGCTTTGGTGATTGTCTCAAGAAGTCCACCAAGTTTAACAGACATAATCTTCCCTTAGCAAAGCCAAACTGCATGAGGTCAAGTGTTTGGAGATTTACTATATCTTTATTGATAAGGTCCATGATGATTCACTCCCTGGCCTTGCAGAAAAGACTGGTCAAGCAAATGGATCTATAGTTCCTGGGGTCAGTGGATGCACTCTGTTTGTACAAAGGGATGACAGTAGCTATTGTGGGATGAAGCCAGTGCTTAAGCTGCGATTAAAAAGAGTACCCAGTAGTGTTGCTAATTCCTGTTTTAACCAGTGTAGAACACAGACTGGATGTTATCTGGTCAAATAGAGGTTGTATTTTTGGCCTTGGAGAGGGAGTTTAAGACCTGCTGCTTAGAGATATTAGGTGGTGAACAAGTGATAGGAATGCTTAGGGGTATGTGTAGTGGGGACAGAGAAGAGTAATCTTCACTGAACCAGTCAGCAGGTTTGCTATATCCACAGGTTCTGAATATGCAGTACTATTGACTACAAGTTCACTGCAAATCTTGAGACTTTCCTTTACGTTACGGATATAACTAAAGAATGCTTATGGTTGTCCTTAGTTTGGGAAGCTAACTTGCATTCATACTTAGCTTTGAAGGACTTCACAAGGAGTCTTATTTGCTTGTTTAAGTTGAGGAGGGAGTGTTTCCATTTTTGAGACCTTTCCTTCCTACTCTTAGACAGCAGTTTCTTTCTCTTATTGTATAGCCTGTTAATGGCAGATGTCCACCAGGCAGGTTTGTTCTTCCTTGAAGATCTTACTTTGGTCCTGTCAGGTATGGCAGACTCAATACAATTGTACAGATGTTTGTATACAGCATTGGTGTTTAACCTAGCATAGGTGTCCATTCCATCTGCAAGGGGAGGGGCTATGAAGCTATTTATGCTGTCTCTTAAGAGACTGTAATTGACCTTGGCAAAGTTTTTCATTCTGGTTGCTGCTAAGGGAGTCTGGTGTTATAGTTACTTATAACAAGATTGATTTGTAGTCAGACCTCACCAGGGAGAGCATACACTGGGGGTGGTGCAATGGTCCCCCAAGTTAATGAGCACCAGAGCCAGGATATTTGAGCCCCTCATAGGGGGTATCAACCAGCTGATCCAGGGCATTGGAGTTGACGAAATCCAGGAACCTTTGGGCAAGTGAGTTTGAACATGTATAATTTACCCAGTCAATGGAAGAGTAATTAAAGTCACCCAAAACCAGAGTGTTTGGTTGTATCTTGATTGACTCAAGTAGATCCAAGTAGGCTGAGCGGATGTCCTAATTCATGGAGGGAGTCCTATAGGTTCATATGTTCATAGGTATTTACCAGGCTAACGACCACAAAGGCCTTTTTAAGCCTAGCCATACATCCCAAATCTCTGACAAGTTCTGATACCCTTGATAATATAGCTGGCAATGACTTGAACAAAAACAGTCAAATGCACCTGAACTAATTCCAGGGAATCATGCTGTATAACCAATCTAGAGGTGTATTTATTTTTAATGAATAATGATACACTACCTCTTTTAGCTCTCACACCTTCGGTTTGTGGTCTGAACATATGCATGTGAAAGGAAAATGTAATCTGGTATGGCTGGGGTGCTCTCTGCAGCTTTACGCCAGGTCTTTGTGACTGCACAAATGTCGGCATCTCCCAAGGTAAGGGCTGCTTTCAGTGAGTGCAGTTTCAGGTTTAGACCCCCAGCATTTAGCAGCATAACCTTGAGGTTGTTTTAGAGGTTATTTTTACATCGGGAAGTTTGTTCTTGTGACATTGCTTAAAAAAGGCACTATGGGGGAGGCAGGAGTCTTAGCAACTAACCAAAATCCCAGGTGTGACAGATGAAGACCATCTGTGGCATAGCATTGAGGTCTGTCGACCATATCATCCCAGGCTGACAGATACTGGATCAGCTTAGAATGACACCAGAAATTAGCCAATTGTTGAAGTCAATCATTTTTCGTTTGTATTGTGGGATCATCCTAGGCAAGGGTAATCTGCTGCTTAAGGCTAGGCACATAACTGCCTGAGATACATAATGAGAGAGCTCAGTCATATCTGCCTTCATATAGTCCAGCGAGATACGTCTCAAGTGGTTCACACCAACATAGACTATGACGGAGTCCTAACAGTGTCTGTTGTTGAGAGATTTGAGTGCGTGTGTGATGTAGGGGATCCTGGCACCTTACAGACAGCTGACCGTGACCTTTTCCTTATCCAACCTGGTGAGAGGGACATCTGTGCGTCTCACAACTAAGATATTTGGTTTTGTGTTATGCCTTATGGGCTTCTCTGATGAGACACCGGTGTGTGAGATGTTATGTCTATTATGTTCTGCGTGAGATGTATTATTTGAAGCATGTAAGATCCCACAGAACATAATGAAAAAAAGAGAAGGAAGCTTCCCAATACCCTTGCCAAATTTCTCATAGTGTTATAAATACCATCTCAGGTTTCCCCTGAAAACAGGCCATTAGCCTAGTGGGACTAACCAGGTCAACAGAGGATAAATAAATAAAAAAAGCAATTAATCAACCAATCATTCAGTCAATATGCATACTACTATACATGTTCTATATGACTGAGGTCCTTTATAAAGTGTATTTTGTATACGGAGAGGGCTCCCTATTTTTTTCTGGAAAACCAAAAAAAAAAAAAAAAAGATTGAAAGAAAACTCCCTGGGCTATTATGGAGTCCCTCAGTAGACACATTTACCAACAATGTCCAGCAGAGGGAGAAAGAGCTACAAAATAATCTGCTTATCCTGTTTATTCTCATGTTTCTGCCCTCCAGAGTGCAATTCATTTTTGATTATCTGTAAAGAATTCAGGAATGGAAATGTCACATAGCGCTTAACTGTCTAGAATTTTGCAAAATGTTCAGATTTCTGCCTCATATTTTGGTCTCTTTTTCATAAAGTTTGTGTTTTTTCTCGTAAATCACTGAGAATTAAAGTCAGTAAATATTATATCCTTAATGCAAAACCTTTTTAACAGCTCCCTAAGTTTATAAGATCAGTATTTAAAATCTTGTCTCTGATGTTAGGCCTTTGTTCTACCATTATTATTGGCTTTGTCCAGAATTCTTGTGCTAAGAAGTTGAGAGGTAGTAATGTCCTTGCTTTTCTACTGTAGTTCACAGCTGTCTTTAATGATGACTTTCCCCTCTTCTCATATTTGCTGCATTGTATCATCTGAACTGGTGAGTTCTTAAGTTTCTGTACCTTTGACAACAGCAAACTGAAAGAGGAGTTTACCATCAGAAAACAGGGTGTTAATTACTTCCATGTTAGCATGTACTGTCTGTGCTCACTAAAGCAAAGAACAAAGCCTCACTGGCTCCTAATAACATCCCGGGATGCCTCCTGAACATTCTAAGATATAACTTATTAGGACCCCTGGAGTCACTATTTAACTATAGTCTTAGAACAGGCTTTGTGCCATGTGAATGGAGGGCTGAGACGGTTTTTTAGCTCTCACACTTTAGTTTGTGGTCTGAGCATGTGCATGTGAAAGGAAATGTAATTTGCAAAGTCATGGAAATCATCAACAAGGACATAGGAGACCTCAAGACATTGGATCCATCCCAGCTTGGCTTTGCCAAAGGAAGATCATGCTTACTGAACTTGATGGACTCCTTTGAAAAGGTCACTAAGGTAGTGGTTGAGAGGAAGACCGTGCATACTGCCTACCTAAATCTGGCTAAAGCATTTGATAGACTATCCCACATGGGCAAAAAACTTATAGAACTAGGTATAAACCCCTTTATAACACAACGGATAGCTAGCTGACTCACAGACAGGACCCATGAGGTTAGGACTGGTAAAGCCACCTCCACAAACAGGTCAGTCACAATGGAGTCCCTCAGGCCTCTGAGTCTGCTCCTCTTTGGTATCTACTTCTCGGAGGTCAAAGCCAATGTCAAAGGCCACTGGCTGACCACGTTTGCAGATGATTGCAAACTGGGAACAGACAATGAATCGCCTCAAGACAAAAACACCCTCCGGGAAGGTCCAACACAGACAGATGCTTGGTGGCAAAGCCATGGCTTAAAATTCAATACCAAGAACTGCTTTATAGTACATTTTGGGAAGTCAGCCACCCCGGATAAATACACAATCAATAAAACACCCTAAAATTGATTCACCAGTCAGGGATCAAGGAATTTATGTCGACAGTAACCTAGCCTTCGACCAACATGTGTCCAGGGTAGTAAGAAAATCCTTGGTGTGTTGCTCAAGTTATAACTAAGGACATGGCATCTAGGTCCAGACAGGTCATTGTACCACTGTGCTCAGCCCTTATCAGACCCACATAGAGTATAATGCTCCCTTTCACATGTACCTTACCAGAAACATGCAGCAACTGAGATGTCCACAAAGGTTCCTTACAAAAAGAATACAGGGAGTAAACACAATGTCCTACACTGAGCACCTCAAAGCCCTGTCTCTCTTTACTCTGTATTATATAGATTGATGACAGGTGGTCATTACCTGGCATACAAGGCATACATGGACCCTGTTTTGATGAACCTTTTGCAGAGTCACAAAACAAACAGCATCAGAACTACTAAATCAAAAGCCCAACATTTTGCTTCTGATATAAATGGGACCTGTTGGACAGACAGATATTTTTCTCAGAGAATTAACATTCTCTGGAACAGGTTCCTCATCCATGTGAAGCAGAGTTCCTTCCTAACCCTATTTTAAGTCCAACTTGGACCAATGGATGGGTAATCAGAAATTCACCTTTGGTCTGGCATGTATGTCTTTGATGGAGAGAGGCAATCAGTAAATCACCCCTATATAAATCAGTTTTGGGGGCCATATTTGGGTTGCACTGCTAAGCTTATAAGGACCTTAGGCAAGATCTAAATAACATATTGAAGTATAAAAAAACAATGTTATGTTAACCCTAAGCAAGATGAAGATTGTGTCACAATGCCATAAACCTACACAGGGTTAAAGGAAAATTAAATGGAGACTGAACATTTAGCGAGATCACATTTTTGCATTTCCCCCCCCCAAGAAATGTAAAATTCCAGAATCTAGTCTGTATGAATAGCAGTAAAAGTAAGACATTTGGTGGAATTTAGCATTTTAGGCAACATTTCTCACTCAGTCTGCATTCAATATTTTTATATTTAAAACTAGTACTGCTGTTATTCCACTTTATTTAAAGCTAATTTTATTCTGCTATTGTATTAATAGATTGCAATTATAATAGGATCACACAAATGAATGTAAAATATAATAACATTTACCAGAGTATGTTGGTCCTATAGCACAGAGAGATGATGGGTTGATCTAGACATTCCGATCAAATGTCCAGATTTTCACAGACTATCCAGATTCTTGCTTCCTATTTTCTGTTTGTTGCTAATAAATTTTGTGGTTTTCTGGAAAATCATCAGGACTTACGTCACTAAATAACTGAGTTTCAGACTTCATATCATTCAGAAAATGAATGCTAACAGAAATCCTGTTGTTGTGGCAATCTGTCCTTAATTCTGAGCTTTTGGTCTTGATTATTTTTGCTTTGTTCAGAATTCTTGCACTAATAGGTAGATAAATATGACTAGATGACGTAATATTGATTAGTGGCCCATGTACCCGAGGAGCTGGTGGCAGGGGTGAGAGGAGTGATATCGTTATACAGGCTCATCTGTCTCTGAAGGCAGAGTGTAGTGACATGCTGGATGCACACCTAGATTACTGACTCAAGTAAAGATCAGAGTTGTTGACAGGAGTGGCAGTTGGAGTGGCTGGTGAGTGGGCAAAGAGGACATGTCATCACACAGGCAATAGTGACTCCCTCACAGTGCCATTACATGCTCACTGTTACCTCATTACCTTGAATGACAGGAGTGATTAAGGCTTTCAACAGAAAGAATACAACTGGTAGCAGGATGGCAGCCCAGTAGAGCCACTCCAATCCCCATATGTATAACCTTAAAGCTGAGGGGCCTTACTCACTGAAAAGAGGTCCCTGTTGTTGGAGGAACACAGTTAGGGTTTATTACATGTGTGAATGGGCGTACCTTCGTTGAAGGTTGTGCGTCAGGCCTGGCAAGCCAGTACGTAAAAATCAACTGCCAATCATTAGCAGACCGGAGTTCTGCTGTGGCGACCCCTAACCGGGAAAAGCTGAAAGACACAAACAAACAGCACCAGTGGAGATAGGAGACATGTGATGCACTGGATGCAGAGATCAGTGGCAGCTGGGATTAAACTGTAACAAAAAAAAAAAAAAAAAAAAAAAAAAACAGCTTGCAATTATAATTTCATTTACCTATTTTTTGTTTGTTTATTTATTTATTTTAACTTGGATAGCCTGACTGAGCTCAACAGAATCCCTTTTCAGTGTGGTCCTGGGGAGAGAAACTCCATAAAAAAACTGAATATATAATTTTACTAGATGACCCACATTTTCAAAAAAAATTGCAAAAATATCCAAAGGCTTTAGTAAGTGAATGTAGAATTATGCAAGTGTACATATTTAGTTGATTAATAAGAGATCAGTGGTTATAACATGTACGGATCCAAGAAGAAATTGATAAATGCTTTTTAGTGACATTAGAAATGACCTCTTTTCAGTACAAGATCTAATATCAAGTGGCAGTTCATACAGAATACAGAGTCAGCAACGTGATTGTTAGACTTGACAACAATGGCATTTTTGACATTTTGAGGTGAGAGTGGTTGGTGATATGTTGATGATTAAGTTGACTGTACAAAGCAGGGTAACAGTGTTCAGTATTTGGATGACTGGCTGCATATTTAGCTACCTCTATGATTGTTCATATTTATGCAAATGAACTTCATTATTATTAGTATAGGATAGGGTATTCATACGGGAGACTTGGAAGCAGCGAAGTCCTTGCTATGTCTAACCTACTTTACTTAGGATAGCTTTAAAATGTACTTAGCTTTTTATTGTTTTGGAGATTGAATACCATGTCTGCAGATCAAATTCCAGTTTATCATCTATGATTACAACCCATAGTATGGTATCTGAAACTTGTTGTAGTGTAATCTGTTCTCATGAGGTAATATGTAAAATCACAAATATCTGAGTGGCAGGAGTCAGGACTAAAGATGAATATGTGTGTGTGTGTGTGTGTGTGTGTGTGTGTGTGTGTGTGTGTGTGTGTGTGTGTGTGTGTGTGTGTGTGTGTGTGTGTATTATCAAAATGTTGAATCTCATAACAAAATCTATTCAAATTGCCTGAACTGACATTTTGAATTTGGAAATGTCACTTTTACAGAATGTCAGAAATCATCACCTCAACATCTGCCTTCGCACTTATTCGAAATGTCAGGAGGTGACATGAGACTGTCAGGCACTTGTGCTGAAGTTGCCATAGGAATTATACATCTATAGCACAGGGTTTTACAGTTCTGCAAGGGGGCAAGCCCCCCTGCACCCCTCATCACCCCCTGCATATTATATATTCCAACTCCAAGATTGCACTACAGTGAGGAAAAAAAGGTACATTTGCAGATCCCCATTATAGTGCAATCTGTTATCAAAATGTTGATCCCATATTAGAGAATGCACATTACCATTTGCTAATGTAGATTCGAACATTTCCAGATCGGCATTAGGGAAACTGGAAAACATGCATTCGACCATCCCAGTTTCATGCAAGTGCCATTCCACATTTTTTATAGTAAACCCATACATATATATATATATATATATATATATATATATATATACATATATATGGTTTATTATCAAAATTGTGAATGACATCATCAAATCAATTTACATGAAGACCAAACTCCGAATGCTGCGACGTCGAACACTACCATAAAATTTTGCCCCCTTTTTGACCCATGTAAGCAACTGTTTTTAGGAGTGGATTGGTTGAAAATGTTTCAATTTATGTATTTTTTTGGCAATTGGGCAGTTTGGCAGTATGGATTTCACATAAATGGATCGACAATATGACTAAACAGTGAAGTGCAATTAACATTTTGATAGTAAACCTATAAATATATATATATATATATATATATATATATATATATATATATATATATATATATAGAGAGAGAGAGAGAGAGAGAATTTAGTATAAGGCTTGAGTCAACACTATGTAAAGTTTATTATGCAAGATCTTGTAGCTGATTCATAATATTGCCTTCACAGATGACGGTAGAATCATCAGCATATTCTACTATTTTAGTTTAACTACTTTGTAATGTCGTTGATAAATATATTACACATACATGGACCTAGAATGGATCCCTGAGGTACTCTGGCTGAGATAGGTTGTAATGGGGAATAAGTGCCTTTCCAATGCACAGACTGAGGTCTGTCTGATAGCTGATATTTAAACAAGGACACTGTTTGTTCACTAAGGTAACAGGTGGCTAGCCTTGTTAAAACAGATAATAAGACATATTGTACAAGGTCTTGGACATATCACGAATTAGGGAGACTGCTATTTTTTTTCCTGGTTTGCTTATTGACAAATTCTAAGAAAGATAGCAAGGCAATCTCTGTCCTATGGCCTGTGTGAAAACATGCTGTTATATTGAGTTGGTGAGGGCAGGTTGCTGCATTGTTCAAGAATTTTGTCTGGTGGTGATAAAATGGCTATAGGGTGATATATGAATAAGCCTGTTGAACTTTATGTTTATATGGTGGAATCATTTAAGATTTGTTTTCAAACTGAAGACACAATTTTCTTTTATTGACCTGTTTATATGTATTGCTATAAGATAAGCAAATGAGCTGGCTCCTATTCAAAGATATTATCCTGTGAGATTGGTAGAAGTGAGGTGGGTTTGACTCCTTTCTTAATAATTGCCATCTGATAGCAGTGGAGATTGTATACAGTTTGCATTATCTCTATATCACTTTTGTATGACTGTCTTTATGATTAGACTGCTTTTGGTCACCAATTATAGTGGCTGTTGCTATAGAAATATAGTTTGTATGCAATATACTGAAAATGTTTCATTTGGTAAAGGGTTTGGTTGAGTTTTTTTTTTTTTTTTAACCAGGGTATAACAAATTGCTAATACCATTCTTATATTGTTTAGAGTTAATTTCTGCTCAAAACTGCAAGGAAAGAAAATACTTTCTTATTTTTTTTACTATATGGTTCACTTGATTCCTTAATGTGTTGCATTTTTGCAATGTGGCCCAGGCAGAATCCATTCATTTAATTTTTTGTTTAGTATCAATAGATAATTAGAGAGCATGCAACTATTTGACTCTGTTTTTGTAATGGAGGTATGGTATTCAAAATTGACAGAAAATGTTGATTGAAAAAGTTGATGGCTTCATTCAGAGGTAAGTGTCTTGGCGGTGACCAGTTACATTGATACAGAGGAGTACTGAATGCATGCTCATTGCTCCTTTTTTTCTTGAACAAACATAATTAATTGTTTCCATATCACTCAACTGTCCAGAAGTTTGCAGAACATCTCTGATTTTTCCTTATATTTTTGCCCTGCCTCTCATAAAAATGTTTGATTTTCTGGTAAATCACAAATGACCACATTCAGGAAGCAATACCAGATGGTGCAGTTGCATTCTTCACAGTGTTCAGAAAATGCATCTTGATGCAAAACCTTGTTTTAGTAACTTTAAGTAAAATGGAATAATATTTTAAAATTTTCCCTGATTTTCAGTGTTTGTCATTTTTATTGGCTTTGGCCACAATTCCTGGTCAAAAAAAAAGTTGAGAGGTATGATTGTTTCTAATCTCTGGATTTTAGAGTATTTGACATAGGTAGGGTATTGGTCACTTCGAACATCTGGAAGCATATCATTCTCGGCTATATAGTTGGGGTTTGGTATTAATATCCAGTCTAGGGCAGAGTGTTTATCTGTTGTTTTATGAAATGTAGTCAGTTGTTGTATAAGGTGATTTAGGCCAAACAAGTTGATTGAGTACTTATGTGCCGTTTCCTTTTCCAAGGCTTGTGATTTAGACCAATCTATGCTGATACCACCTACTATAATGATGTCTTCTTTAAAGGCATTGGTTAATCATGCAAGAATATCAATCAAGTGTTTTAATGTTTTTTTTTTAATCCCTACAGTTGACCATCATCTACCACCAGTTACTTTTCTCATTCACAGGAGCTACTGGACGAAACGTAGCCTGCTCCAGCTCTCCTTTACCCACGTAAAGGGCTGGTGAGGAGATCAAGGACAGGTGAAGTGTCATACCACAGCCATAGAGAGAGAATGCCCTTACTCACCACCCCATGACATCCTCGTGAGCTCCACTATGGCTGCCTTCAGGAGGTGGTACATGTGCTCTTACATGCAAGACTGAACTTGTAGCCGAGAGACGCATCACTTGCAGCACGGAGCTCACCAGGCTCTTCATGCTGCTACTGCTGCAGGTCAGGCTGTTTCCATTACTCACCCAGTTGGTCACCTCAGCACCTTTATCATTAGCTGAAAACTGGTAGTTTGGAACACAATCAGGGCTTTATCTCTCTTTGTCAAAAGGGGCAGGGTTAAGTGTTTTGCTCTATGGAATTTGGTGGTGACATGAAATTTTTTTAAGGCTATTAGTATTTCTGCAGAGTCAAAGCTTCATGTCAGAAAGAGAGGTCTAGACAACTGAATACCATAACTGCAGTCCTTGTGCTCTATATCCTGGGGAAGCAATTCTTCATCCGTTATAGTTTACTGTAGCCAAGTTCTGTAATAGCTTTTATATCAGCTTTTTAATAGGCTATCTATGAGTGAAGTTCTATTATTTCATTATATATGCCACATGCACTCATGTGTTGAATTAGCAGAACTTTTAGAGGGGTTTGCTTAGTGTTTACAGTTGTATTGTAAAAGATGGGTCCAGGACTGGGTTCAATATCTCCTTAGACAAGCAGATTTCTAAGCTGTGTAATATGCCTATGTAAAAGGTAGTGTCTCATCTTCCTCATAACATTTCTTATATACGCCCAGTAAAGAGTAGTGAGTATAAACTCTGGATTTTATCTGTGCTAGGGGTTGTTATATTTTCCAAACTTAAAACAAAAAAAATCTAAATATAGAGAAGAGAACACTAGTTTAGTACTTTTGCTCCAAAATTAATCAGGAACTTCATCAGAACTAAAAGGTACCATCCGATACACATTTAAATAATCTCAGTCATATGACTGATATCACATGATTGCACATAAAAAGAAAAAAATAGAGTGAAAAAAATCAAGAAATATGTCTGAAACCAACATAAATTAGGATATGAAATACATGCTAAACACTTCACATAGCCAACAAATCCAAATATTACTTTATTGCTAGCTATAGATCCCCATTGATATCTCACAGAGATCATGTAAATTACCTTAATATGATTGAAGAGTTAAATATCAAACCAAATACATACTTGTTAGGGGAAGTCAATTACCCAAGCATTGATCAGCGCACTTAAACTGTTAAAACTGGATATGCTTAGCATTTCCCAGACTTTGTTAATACTAATGCATTGGAGCAAATTGTAAAACTACTCACTAGAGACTAATATCCCTGACATGTCCTTACCAAATAGCTTCTGCCTGTACTCAACCATGCATCTCCTCATCTCTGGTTACTTCTGACAACAAATCAATCATCTTCTCTGACAGGGTCAGTGGTACCACTCCACCACCAAATTAAACCATCTTTAGGGACATCTCCATACCAAACTTACTTCACCTTGTAGAAGACCTACTCAAATTTCCCAACCATATCCTATAAATAAACCCTGATGAGATGGTTGCCACATTCATCTCCAAATTTTACCAGCACTTAAACAGCTGCATAGGAAAGTCTGTACCTCCCCACCCTAAATGTAATAGTGAGTTCAGGAATAAAACTATCCTCTTGTGTAACTACAAAACTGTTGTAAGAAGTCCCCATGCATATACACTGAAACATGCCATCAATGAACTTAAGAGCACTATTAGAAAATGTAAAGCAGAAGACAAACTTAAGGTTATTACAAACATCAAAGGAAACAGATATTTCTACAGTTATGTCAGGATATTAAGGAATAATGTTCAACAATGCTCAAACCTCAGCTATAAAGATATCACATATTCCAATCCCAAGGATATAGCCAATATATTAGCAGACAAATACAGTGCTAACTTTACCCCACCTACTCACATGGCTGTGCCCCTATCCCAAAATGCAGTTTCCCCTGAAATCAAATTGTAGTAAGTCTTAGAATCCAATTCGGAGAATAAAAATAATATTTCTTTAGGACCAGATAGCATAACAAGCTGCATTCTCAATGCCAAATATGCATCATCTGAGCCTGTACTTAAACTGTTCAACCTCATCCTATCAACATATCAACGGTGCTTGTGTCTGATGCCTGAAGAATAGGCATTGTGAATACTGAATACTCTACCCAAGGGTGCCCCCACTGCAAACACACATAATTATAGGCCAATCAGTATCACCAGCCTTGTATGCAAAGCCATGGAATGTATCAGCTCACGTATGCAGACATTAGTAACTTAACTGATCTAAACCCCACTCACTATGGTTTTGTGAAAGACAGATCGTGTCTCCTGAAAATGATGTTTCAGAGACTGCTGCCAGTGGTCATTCTGTGCACACTGCTTATTTTGACCTGGACAATGCACTTGGCACTATTCTCATGCTGGTATTAAGGAAAATTAGACAAATAAACTTAATGTAAACCTATGCATTGTTTGATCGATTGCAAAACTGACTACCCAACAGATGATTTGGTATGATAGGATCCTACTCAATTTATTCACAGCCTCTGGAACACATTACTGCATCAGGACAAGCAAAGTACTATTTTGCTTGCATTAAGACTAGTCTTTTTGACCGGATGGGTAGACACAGATTTGCACCATAGTTATCATGCATAGTCCTGCTTGATTTTCAGAGAGGAGTAATATTAAGTGGTTGTACAGGGTGGCAAGAACTTTTAAATGCGTCTCCTCAATGGTATATATATATATATGGCTGGGTATCTTATGGTTCCTGTGATTTCCTTTCCTTGCAAATTTTGTAAACCATGTTTTTAATTAGTTGTGGACTCATGTTAAGTTTGACCCATATGAATAAAATATTTGGGTTATCTCTATATTATATAAGTAGCAGCACAGGAGTTATCTGTGTTGGCAAAATGCATCATGTGAAGCCTTCTACACAGGTAAAACCATGAAGAAGCTCTCACATAGGCTATATGAACACACGCATTCTATTATGAGAAAAAATATGGCCAATGCATTATTCAGACAGAGGGCTGCATTCAGAAAGTGCCACCACCAGAAGTAATCCCTAACATGGGCTTTTGCTGCAGGCTGCTTCCTTTTCTGATTCAGAGACAGACTCACTGCAGTGATCCTACACAGTCTATAGGATTACTGTGATGGGCTATCTCAAAAGCTGAACTATATGCTAATGAAGCTTTATGCAGGAATGACCTATGCTAATTAGCCATGTGCTCTCCTCCAGAAATGCCTGTCATAAGGCATTTATTCAGCAAGGCAATTCAGGGAATCTCTGGGCTAAGTAAGTCAGCTTGGCTGGCCAAGTTAATTAACTTAGCCAAAAGCTCGTATTCACTCATTACTATCAATGGGTGAGATAGTGTAAGAGGTAAATGCTAGAGAGTTTAGCAGACTGGTAGTTGTGGGTGGTATGTAAGTGTATGTGTATGGCTGCATGTGGGAGTATATGGAGAAGGTTGATTGATCTTAGGCTGTGTGTGTCTGTGTGCGTGCATGCATGCATGTGTATATATATATATATATATATATATATATATATATATATATATATATATACATACATATATACATACATATATATACACACACACACACACACACACACACACACACACACACACACACACACACATGGGTCTACTTCACATCAGCAAAAGCTGACATTATGAAAACTCAGTTAATCAAAACCAGTTTGCCAAATATGCACTTCATCGAATTTTCACATCATCAAATCCCGGAACATTGAACACACTCGCTGGATACAGCTAACCAGCCTGCCAACTAAAAAAAAAGTACAATAAACCAACTAAAATGTCCCAAACACATACATAAATAAAGAACTCACCCTACATTGCACACAGACCATCCACTACGACATCTTCCCATAGCGCTACATGTTCTTAAAGAACCAGGAGTTCAAAAAATAAAACACACTGCAATAACTAAATAACACCATATATGCAGGGGGGCAAGCCCCCCTCACACCCCCCAGAAATTAAATATACCAACTCCAACATCACACTACCATGAAGGAAAGGGCATGCTTACAGCTAGGTTACTACTGCATGACTAACTACACGTCAGTAACCTATTGTCTATGTTCCGGGATTTTATGTTGTCAGGATTCAATGAAGTGCATATTCAGCAAACTGGTCTCAATTAACTGACTTTTGATGATGTCATCTTTTACTAGTGAGCTGATGGGACTATTCAGCCATTTAGAAATGGAAACGTGACCTGAAAACAAGAAAGCACTAATGGGATGCATTATTATTGATTATTGGCATTTTCTATGCTGTACTTTATATTTATACCAAGGAAGACAAGCCTGATAATCAGGCAGAACTTGAATATGGATGCATTTAACAACATCTGGGAGTTCTTCCATATAGTCGTGCTTCATGAGATTCTGTTATGCATGTTGGAATGTGGTTAAATTTTGAATTAATGAGTTGTGAATTATGAGTTACAGACATCATGACTGAGAGTAGTTAATGTTTCTGACTCACATGTACAACATCTTTGGACTCTTCATCCCTCTTTAGTTACTGTTTGCAAAGTATTTAGAGGTTGTCCCTGCATGAGTCTGCAGTTAGCTTAGGTTATCTGGCTTCTCTAAAGAACCCAAGCATATGTCTTTGCCGTTGTGACTAAAAAAAGGTATCTGCAAGGTTTAGTCTACTTATCTGGTTAATGCGATATTAAATGAAATACATAACAGCTGCATTAAATGAGTTGATGAAATTAATTTTGACAGCAACATTTGTTTACATTTTAGTGATTTACTCTAGATTTTGTTAAAGGAGAATCACACCCAAAAACTGAAATTCAAAGGTTTTCTGCATATCGTTTACTGTTCTGTGTTACTAATGTATCAAAGTAAGTGGTTATTGTTATTGTCTAATTTGTTATACCCAAAATGCCCTGAATGGGGGCTGCCATGGCTAGCATGATTCTGTTTAACAGTCAATGCCTTCACCTTCCTGATGTCATTTTTAGAGGGACAGAGAGAAATCCCTCTAGTGAGAGGGTCCAATTACTATGGTTTTCTCTCTCAGCAGCTTACAACAGTATTGTGAATATCTTCTTGTTAAGATCTGAGGTGATGTGATGTGCAGAGCTATTCTGTGGTCATGTTTCTTTATTTAATTGTCACACTAACATTCCTTATAATGCTACACCGCAGTGGTGGTGCTGAGGTAGCGTTGTCGCCTCACAGTCAGACTCTGTCCGGTTCGATTCTCAGTTAGAGCGTCTTCTGCATGGAAACATACGTGAATGGGCATACCTTCGTTAAAGGTTGTGCGTCAGGCCCGGCAAGCCGGCATGTAAAAAATCTACTGCCAATCATTAGCGGACCGGAGTTCCGCTGTGGCGACCCCTAACCAGGAAAAAGCCGAAAGACACAACAACAACTAACATTCCTTATAATCAACCTTTGTGATGTAATGTAAAACAAAAGCATATGCATGTTATCTGAGTGATGCCTTGGATTAAAGTCGCACTTTGATGATGATGGTAATGCACAGAGAAGTAAATCTTATACTTCGAACGCAGCTTTTTCCCTCTATACTCCCTTATTTCATACCAATATGTTGGTTTGCAGTCAGTTATATCCTTGTACAGAAACTGAGAAACTTATCAGAGTTCAGTCATTTTTAGGCATTTAATAAAAAACAAAATAGACTACACCAAACCAAAACAATAGTCTTTGGCTTATACTTCTGAAAAAAAAAGTAATTTGATGCATTATTCACTTCCATATGGACAGATTAGCATTTGAAATAAAATTCACTTTGCATGAACACTTCAGCACTTGAAATAAGACTACTTTGCTTTTCTGGGTTCATACAATCCATACTCACTTACTTCACCTTTGCCTTGCAGCATTTTCTCTCATTCTTGATAGCCAAGAATTGCAGCGTTTTCTCTCATTCTTGATAGACAAGAATTGCACATCTCAACTTATAAGTAAAGATGTTTCTTTGATTCATCTTTATTTCAATGAAGAAGTAGCTATATAACCCAAACCTCAATATAGCCTCCCATAACTTGCCAGTCATGCTCCCCCCTTACTGTTTTCCCTTGAAGTATACCCCAACACTGCATTTCAAGATGTTTTTTAATCCAGAAATATCCCCACTCTTCTTTCTCCCATGTGAAATGTCATGTATTCAATGCTGAGAATACACCCTCATATTTCATATTATGCATCCCGACTATATGAAAATATCTTCACTGTTCCTTCTCTCATGTAAGGTACATGTACAATCACCTGAGGTTTTCCCTTAATATTTCATATTCTTCAGCCATGATAACCTTAGCTGTATGTCCTTGAAACTCCTTGATTATCTTAATATCATTCTTTGGGTAAGGCCTCCAGAAAAGACTAACTGAAGAAGACAGCAAGATGCCATTTTTGAACTGGTACCCTTTTAAAATATGTTTAAGTAATGTGTGTAATAGGAATATATGACTGGTGTATTGCAATATGCATGCAACTCTCCTTATTTTCTTAGCCAAATGCCTTAATGAAACTTTACTCTAAGTTTAGCTTAACTTCACAAGCATGGAACAATAGCCGGTATCCAGATACCTCCTGAACTATCCTAAAATAAAACCACTTGTTTTGGAATTCAGACCCTATGAGAGGCAAGATTTAAGTTGCAACAGATCATGTTATCTTCTTTTCACACTGCCGATGTAGTAATAACCAGGAATTGCACAGCAGTAGGAACTCAACTATTATGTCTGTATTTCCAGTGAGTATTAATCTTCTTCAATGAATGCAGTTGTTTTGTTTATGTCTCTTCTGCAGAAGCCAAAGATAATCAAAAACCTGGCATGTTGCACAGTGTTCGGAGCTTTGTGGTCCTAAAAACAGTGCTACACGCAATATTTTTTAAAATGTACCAGCCGTAACACTACCCCTTTAGGGCAGTTTCTTCTAGCTAGCTGCCTAGGACTATGCTAGTAAATGTGTTACTGGGGGTTGCACTAGAGATCATCGCTACACTATTCTAACCAAACTTGGGCTGCATGATCTGCAGCTCCTGGATATATCATGCACCCTAGGAAAACATGATAATAGAGCCTTCAGTGTGGCAATTCCTTAGTACTAAAACTAATCACCAACTCATCTGAAGCAACTCTCAACACTTTACACATTTACAAAGGAACAAAAAGTGACACAACTAGTTAAAAATCAATTACCCTATAACAGGAAACGGACATCTACTTACACTAAATTAGTCTTTCAGCTTATTTTTTATTATTTTAATCTGCTGCTATTGTGATCCCATGGTGGACTCCTAAAGAAGAAGGATGTTCTCTATTTGAAAGTAAGAATATTCACATTCTGAAAACCAGGATTCACTAGTGGTGTGCTGCAGAGTTCAGTGTTGGGCTCTCTCATATCTAGCATCTATTTCTCATAGCTTCAGGCCAGCATTCCTGGTCTATGGTGATCTATGTTGCAGATCACTGTACACTGGGTGTTAGCTGATCCTCCACTGACTCTCAATTGCTCCAGCATGGGCTAGGCCATGTTAACAATTGATACAAGGACAGTGGTATAAAACTAAATGTGAAAAAATGTAGTGCCGCTAATTTTAGTAAACAAAAACCTTTTTCCCATACACACTCTTCTAATTCAGACACCATACCTCTCAACCTGGAAACATCAAAAATCTGGACAAAGGGCCATGAAAAATAGGTACAAATCTGTATGCTGATTAACATAAAATTTACATACATAATTGTATAACCCCACCCACTACACTGGAATTGTGGGATACCAACTTTTAAACGCAAACTGAAGAACAGACAACCAAAATATGATCATGAAACACAAAATAAGCAGAAGAAAAATAGTGTTTTATTTATATTAATATTCTGACTTGTGCAAAACTAAAATATTTTTTTTTATAAAAATAAAATTAACTGCTTCTATTCCAACCCCTTTATTTCATCTTCCACAGTCTGCCCTGCCACGTTTCACCAAGCTGTTACTGTTAAGGAGCCATGCTTTACACTTGCACTTGCAGTAATCACACTTCATGACTCTCAGGCTATAGGATTACACAAGACTATTTCTATATCCTCCTCTACTACTTTGGCTGATCTTTGTACACCTTTTCTTTTCCCATAGTTTTCCTTACCTGAAGCAGCTTACTGTCATTAATAAAAGCTAGATTTTATTTGCTGTCTAGTTTCAATTAATTTCTACTAACTACAGATAGTCGTCATGCACAGCAATGTATCTGGGTCAGGCACTGGAGTTCAGATTTCCCAAACTCAAGTGTCTGAAACGTAAGACTTTCTACAAGCAAAAATATTATCCTGGAAAATGCAATTTCAGTTACACTGTTATTATGACCCCAGACTAAACTGTATTTTCATAGTGAAATAGTAGTCAGACTCAGACTGCTCCCCTCAAACACAATTTCCTTCTCCCTGATAATCCGTTGTTTATCATAAGGATGACCATGGGTTTAGTCTAGTTAAACAAGAAAAAAGGTTGGCATAATATGCAGTCTGAATTCAAGTGTATTATATTGGGTACACACTGTGAAATGTTGCCTCATGTTCCACCCTGCTACCCTTTTAATATTAAAGCAATTCTTTAACTCTGAATATTAATTTTGTTTGCAATGGTAGAAATGGTTACACAGATTTTACAGTATACTCTGTAGTCTGGACAATGTCTATCAGTTACGTTTCAGCAAAAATAGTTTGTATTCCCTATGGGGACAGTTATGTTACTGAAGTAAGTGCGAGTCAGATGTTCATCCACCCACTACTGGTACACTGCCAGTAATGAAAGCACCACTTGATTCTGCAAATTTGTCCATATTCTTCTTAATTTCTATCTTTTACACAAGTAATTTACTGTACTCCCTTTCTGATAAACAAAAAGTCAAGTCCTTGAAATGACTGCAGCATAACCTGATAGCACAACATTGCCTCCATCTTACCTTGCAGATGTCAGGATGACCGACTTCTCTTTTTATAACTTTTACAACTAGGTAGCAAATATTTGAACATGACATTTCCTGGAAATAAAATAAAGAACTACATCTATTTTTTTACAAGGCACAACTTTGGGTAAAGCAGCTTGAAGGACACTTCATTTAAAGACCATAAAGCCAGGATATTAGTCCATACTGATGTTTTCCTACATTGAGTGGAATTACACTCCTTCCTCATATGAATATGTGGCATACGATACAGAATGGTGATCACTGCTCATATGTAGCTGCAATAACTCACAACAGTTCGGGTGATCAGTTTGTTCAGACTATTAACAAGCAGCTTGATAGTTCAGTTCAGAATTTGTTCACAATGCTAAAGGGCAATAGCATTCCAACAGCATGTCCTACTCATCCATGTCCTAACTTCAATTAGTAAACTCCCATACAGTTCAAAAAATGTGTAATTAAGGTATTGAAGGCAAGGCTTAAAATTGTCAAGGAGAAAAGCACACATAAAGAACATTTATTTCTTGAAAATATGTACACACATGGATGGTACATAACAAAAAAAAAAAAAAAACACAGAATGGTTAAAAGATAATAAGCTCCAAAGCACTTCAAACAATATGTCCGATTCCAGGTAGTAGGTTTGCTGAATCTGAAATAAAACATGCATTGCATATTTAATCTAAACATTCTGCGAAAATATGGACAGTGTTGAGTTAGCCTAGCTATGATGAATTTAGTCAAGAAAGTCCAGATGAATTTTCTTATTTTCAGTGGGAGTGTGCAAGAAGACTTACCCTGGGGATTCATGAAGCTTGCGTCAGGTGCAGGTGTAGTGTCGGCGTTCCAACACCAAATATGGCCGCCGAGCGATTCAGGTATGAGCTGTTTCCACGTGCACTACCTGCGTACGCTATGCCCACACAACTCCTGAGCCATGTATGCTAATTACCCCATGTGCAGCAGTGTAGCATGCAAATGAAGGTATGTAGAGATTCAGGAAGTGGTGCAGGTGTAGTGTAAGCATGCAGAAATGTAAACCATAGAAAACAGTTTACATTTTTGCAAACATAAAATCAGAGCCATGACAGCCGACCAAGCACATGCATTATAATGTTAATATATGCCAATGGCTAAATATATAGCCACTGGCATAAAAAACATGTACAAAATATAAAATTAACATTTAAAATATATAATTGCACTATTGCGACGTGGAAGCGCAGGGCAGCGGTGCGCAAAGGGGATCACAAGGAATATATAAAAATATAGAATAAAACCGCAATGAAACACATATCACGATTTCCCCATAATAGTCAATGGCAGGCATACTACACCATACTCATGACACAAGGGTTGCCAAGGGGCAGTGACAGTGTTATGCGCAGTAGCTAGGAATTAGTAGGCAATGCCATGCAAATGAGAGGAGTAATAATGAATTGCAGATTCCCCGCAGGTGTAAGGATGCACCTCACAGCGTAGCATTATAACACTGAAGTGAGCCCTTGAAATAAAGATGACATCAAGAGAGGGGTGTGTCACCATTGCTGTAAGCACATTGGAGCATTGCTAAACCGGTCTGCCCCTAGCTAGGCAAAGCTACAGGATAGGGGTGTGTCGAATCGCCCATAGCTAAGCTTAGCTGAGTGTACACAAGGTAACCAAATATGCATGTGAACAGAGATGAAAACGCGCATAAATCCGGTAAACGGGTATGCGCATTGCGCACTGCAGCCCAAACAGGCAGGATATAGGAAAGAAGTAAGGAAATGCTGCAGCAGTGAAATTGGAGTACAAATGACTAATTATCACCTAGGAGCCTACAGTGGGCCATTGACAACAGCTAACAAGGCTTCAAGCAGCTACCTGCAGAACAGGGAAGGGGAGGGGTTGTACTGCAAAGAAAACAGCAAAGTGTCAAGCAGAACAAAGGCAATATGCAGTATATCAGCTACAAGGCACATTTTGCCATGACTGGGTAGGGAAAGTACAAAACAAGAAAGACGGCAGGTGGATGCATGCCTGATAATGGGAGGGGATCCAGGTCTAAAAGTGAATTAAAGGGCA
Organism: Protopterus annectens; assembly: GCF_019279795.1. NCBI lineage: Eukaryota > Metazoa > Chordata > Ceratodontiformes > Protopteridae > Protopterus > Protopterus annectens. Next base: position 313,498,091 of record NC_056728.1, read on the forward strand.
ACAGATTAATCAAGGCAGGCAAAGGCAGGCAAGTAGATCTCCACAGTAAAGGCCCCACACTTGCAGTATGCATTGTAAAACCCATAATTAAGACACGAAGCAGCTGGAATAGTTCATACACACCCACTTACATCAGCAGCATCCATAGCATAGCACAATACTATAAAGTGTGAAAGCACCTCATACACATTTGTGTATTCTCATACACTCTGCACCAGTGGTGTATACAGACAGGGAACTTTTATTATGTACAGGTTAGGGGCTGCCATAGCTTTGATCCACCAACATGTGTTGGAGACTGAAGGTGGTGTGGAGGATGATGCACACGACCACCGCAGGCACCAGGGGAGGAGGAGAGTGTTCAGACCCAGGCTAACCTACCAGGGGCTACATGATCTGGAGATAGTAGAGTGTTACAGGGTGGACAGAGACACCCTATAGTAACTTGTGGAGCTGTGCCGGCCACGCCTCAGAGCCAGAACAAACAGAGTGGAACCCATCCTAGTGAATACAAAGGTATGTGTAAGCCTGAGAATGCTAGCTACAGGTACCTTTCAAAGATCAACTGGGGATATCATGGGTATCTCACAGGCATCAGCATCCAGGGTACTAAACCAGTTCCTGGCTGCCATGTTACCACATGCCAATGAGCACATATACTTCCCCAGAATGCAGGAGGAGTTGGCTGGCAATATGCGTCTCTTCCACCGTGTGGCTGAATACCGGTGGTACTGGGTGCAATAGACTGCATGCACATACACATCAAGTCACCACCCGGTGAGCAGGGAAGGCACTACATAAACTGCAAGGGATACCCCTCCATCAACTGCCAGGTCATGTGCAATGCCCAGGGCATTATCATGGATGTCTGTACTGCTAGCCCTGGAAGCTATCATGACTCCCACAACTGGCATGCCTCACAGCTTTATCGGTTATTTGCCAGGGGGGAACATCCCAAATGGCCACCTGGTGGGGGATGCTGGCTATGCACTGGATCCGTGGATGATGACTCCAATCAGAAATGCACACACACCTAGGCAGGAACGCCATAATGAGGCACACGCACAAACCAGAATCATCATAGAGCATGCGTTTGGGATGCTGAAATCACAGTTCCGGTGCTTGGACATATCTGGTGGAGCCTTGCAGTACTCTCCAGGCACGTGGGCCCACATCTTCATAGTGTGTGCCATGCTACACAATATGGTCCTGCAGAAACAGCTGCAGCAGGGACAGAATGGTGAAGGCCCTCACAACCCACCACCATTGCCAAGGGCCCAACAGGCACAGAGGTACTCAGACCACGAACACCCTGAGCCAGACCCAGTAGGCAGACGGAGGCGTGCCCAGTATGCCCATGCCTTGGCAAAGAGGGAATGTATAGCACACACACTGACAGTGTAGGCACCTAGGGACTGACACCTTTCTCCACCTGCACACACAGTAAAAATGGATGGCACACACACACAAGACTACCTGTAAATTGTCATGTGTAGGCAAGTCTACTGTGTGCATCCAACATAGGCAGCCCTCAATTATTGCACACACAACAGCCATTGGCACAATGGCAGTCAACACCTGAACAGTAAATTAAGCTATCAGCATATGCAGATACTGTATGTATAGATTCATAGGTAGATACTTGGCCAACTGCCAGAGGCCATTCATATGGCCAGCCAAAATGTGTCAGCTTTTGCCACCCCATTGATTCATTAACCATCCCTCTGTGGAGCAGAGCCAATGGCGGGATCCCTGGGGTGCATCTACTGTTCTCCATCCACCCTTCAAGGATTCTCTTGCAGAGTGTTAGTGAGGGGCTCTATATAATGTAGTTAGGGATGTTGTTCCAAAGTATGAGGAGTGTCTGTGACAGGAAGCTGACCATCCAGCATCTTCCAGTTATTGTTGTGGCAAGGTCAGCTCACTACAGTGTGTGGCTCACTGTGACATGGATTTGCATAGGTGGAGCATATCCATCAAGCTTTAGTTCGACATGGCTGTGTTGGTCAGTGGAGATCATCTCTGGGTAAATGAGATGCCACTGAGTAAAGCAGGAGTTTATTCAGTCTGGCTGCATAGGCCATATGTTGGAGGCCAGTATTCCCCTTGGTGAGGTACATTCGTGGACCCCTCAGCTGTTGGATGTGTCCTCTAAGGTACATCCCACATGGGTTATTATACCCTATGATGGGACTGATGAGTGATTAGTAAAGGGACACTATAATCCCAGTATGTCTAGATGGGAATCCTTAAGTAGTCAGATGGCCTACATAGAAGGATGACCTAACTACTGTGGAGATAAGATTGTCACAAGGGAGATCACTATCTACCTTAGTCCCCAGATACTCCATTACCTCGTCTGTATTAAAGTGGCTGCCGCTCATGTGTTAACGTGGGTGCCAATTCCACAATGGAATGACCATGCAGTTAGTGGCACTTGGCTGGAGGCCGTGTCGTTGGCACCCTGTGAAGTTCTCTGTGAGGCCCCATGAGGGATGTCCGTGTCAGCTGGACTATCAATCATGGCTCCCAGTGTGCAGTCATTGCCAAACATGGTCTGCCATAGTCCACCTGTGTTTGCCTGTACATCTGAGACGTATATGCCAAACAGTAGGGCTCCCAGGACTGAGTTCTGTGGGACACCAGTCATGACTGTTCAAGAGTTGGACCTGGAGACCGCTAGTCGTACCATGTGGGTTCTGTGTGTAAGCCCGTTGACAATCCAACCTGTGATGTATGGGTGAATGTACAGGCTGGTGTGTTTATCAATAATACCTGAATGGGGCATGGTGTTGTTGTTCCAAAGTATGAGCCCCACTCCTGACTAACCTACAATCTTCCCTCAAAACACAACTTTCCTCATGCTACAATAAAATAGCCAAATTCGCTAATGGCCACAAAGCATCTACTCACCATTGTTCTTCTCTCCGCAAACTAGTATGGTTAGAACTACCCAACCGACTCATCTATTCTCAACTCACTCTTGCCCACAAGCTCATCTTTAAACCCTTCCTTTGTCCATCTCTTTCCCCTGTCTTGAAAATGCACCTCCCCAACAGAGAACTCAGAACCAATAACCAGAACCTACTTGAACTATACATACCATTACGCCCCCCAGGTAAAAAACTCCTATCCTATAGTTTAGCACGTCTCTGGAACTCCCTATCTCCAGCTATTCGTACCACCTTCAACCACTTTACATTCAAAAAATATCTTTACTCTCATCTACTAACCCAGTGGGAATGCTCTTGCACCCACCCTTCATAATTCAATGCTCTTGTACCCACCCTCATAATTCAAAACTGCCTTACTTCCTTCCTCCTCCTGCTAATAAGTTTCCTTGCATCTGCCTCTCCCATTGTAGTAACTTGCATCCTTTACCTAGCTGCCTAATCTCAAATCAAAATCATTTTTGTATGCCTTACCTAGCAACCTAACTCAAAATGCCTAGGCAATCTCATCAGTAATGTCACTTGAAAGATATACTCTTAATGTGTACATACTGAAACATGAATTACTTTTATAGTAGATACCACCTGTAATGTTCCATTGATTATGTATGTTCAAACAGTAATCTGTATAATTCTATAAATGCTGCAATATGAATCACTTTTATAGTATGTACCATCTACTAACAGTAATCTGTACAATTCTGTAAATACTGCAATTTGAATTCTGTAAATAATGCAATCTGAATCACTTCTATAGTATGTACCAACTGTAACAGTCATCACCAGTATGATGCTCTGTGTAATTTGTTTGCTAATATTGTATTATATATCTAAAACTATGTAACCTTGTTTATGGAGCTTTTCTCCCCGGGACTCCATTGAAAACGGGTTCATCTTGGCCCAATGGACTATCCTGGTAAACCAACTGCAAATAAATAAATAAATAAATGGTGTCAAAAGCCTTGGTGAGGTCCAGGTAGTATGTGTGAACCACCTCCCCTGTCATCTAACGTCTTGGTGACTGTATGTTCAGTAGGCATGAACTGCACTCAACCAAGCTGATCTGGGTTGGGTCACACGTTTGAAGGTTACCAATGTCATTTTTTAATGAGTGCCATGAGGATGCAAACCATACCATTGCAGACCAGGCTAGTCAGGCTTATGGGGTGGTAGTTACCATGGTCAGTTGTGATTTCTCTGTGATGGAGTGGAATAACCGTTGCCAAGCGCCATTGTATGGGCATGTAGCCTGTGGAGAGACTGAGGTAGCAATGCTTAATTAGGTGGGGGGCAGGTTGTCTTTGTACAGTTTGAAGTTGCAGTCTGGGTCAACATTTGCCTCCATTGATGCTGTGTTCTGCTGTTAGAGAGGGCCATTTCCACCTGTGTGTCTCTGATGGCTGGGATACTGAACCTTTCAGGTAGTGTTGTGGGCTCTTTAGGGGGTGAAGTATGCACTGAATATATCTGCAAGGATGTTGGCGATATCAGTAGGGTCAGCATATTTTGTGCTATATTTCACTGGCACAGTGCAAATCTGTGTGTCACCATGTAGATCCTTGGCATAGCCAAAGAAGGCTTTGTGGTTATCTTTCGAATCCTTGCGTATTCTCCTGCTGATGTTAGCCTTGGATGATGTCATGAGGGACCTACGTATCATATGAATAGTGGTCACGGATATCTGCTCTTCGTGGGATTTGCTGTGTGTCTGGAACACTGTCCTACATCTGTAGTATAGCCTGTTTATTGTAGAGGTCCACCACACCGGTGTCCTTCTCTAGGAGGAGTGAGTCTTGGTTTATCAGCATGATCCATACATCCATGTAGGTGCTTATAGACTGCATTTGTAAATCAGTCTGTATCTTGAGCAGTGTTCCCCCTTAGCGTGGGGGCTGTGAAACCCCCCACCCATCACTAGTAGTGTAAATTTAGATGTAGGAAAGGTATACACTGTGGTATCTGTGGGTGGGGGAGATGCTAGGTTGTGGAAACAGTGAATAGTTCATGGTCAGCTCTAACCAGTGACCGGTTAATCTCCACTGTGGTGCACCTGTTGCCAATCTTGGTGATGACCGCATCTAGTAGTTTCCACCCCATGTTAAGAGAGGTTACCACCGGATACAGGGCATATGAAGTGATACATTCCAGGAAGCGCTGGTCCTGGAAGTGAGTACCGGAGTACGTTTCCCAGTTAATGGTACGGTAGTTGACATCAACCAATGCCAGGGTGTGTGTTAGGACTGTCGTGTTCTCCACTGTCCCCAGGTAGGTGGAGTGGAGGTCCTGGGTCATGCAGGGTGATCCGTAGCAGGCCACGTTCCACATTGCAGTTGTGGCTGATGTTAGCTGCACATGGATGATCACAGAGGTATCATGCTGCCCCACTAACCTGGAGGTGTAGATATCCCTGATGAATATGGATACAGCCCCTCCATGTCTGTCAGCATGAATATGGATACAGCCCCTCCATGTCTGTCAGCCCATGTTCTGTGTCTGAAATGTATGGTATGGGTTGTAGTCTGGTAGTGCTGGTGTGCTCTCAGGAGCCTTAAGACAGATTTCAGTTAATGCACAGATGTTGATGTTGTCCATCCTGAGGAGTGCTGTGAGTGCATGCATGCTGTGATCACAATCCCTGGTGTTGAGTAGCATAAACCTCATTGAATCTGCTATTGTGCTGTTTACAGAGCTGCTATTCACCTTCGAGACTCTCCTAAATAAGGCACCATGGGGGTGCCAATAGCCTTGGCCAGTATTCCAAAGCGTAAGGCTGACACGTAGGCCGGTATGGTATCATTGCATGCATGTTCCCCATCTGTGCTTGTTTTTCATCTCCACTGTAGGTAACCTAGTGGTAAGCAATAGAAAGCCTTAAACTTATACAAGTCTTCTAGCTTCCAAGATAGGCTTTTGGAGTGACTAAATATCAGTGTTCTGTATGTTCTTGCTGTACTCAACTGTTTCCTGACTACATGGTGAGTTCACACTGTATATTGTGATCTGAAGGTCTGTTTATTCACATATTGTGGCTGTAATGGCCTGCACGTTAGAGGTTCACAGACAGCCTACTATCTATCTGCCCAAGGGCAATTAGAAGCATAGCAACAGTGTGTTGGCCTTCCCCGCACCATTGATGAAGTAACTGAGCCTCTGTCAAGCATAGCCAATGAAGCAATTCCAGGCAGAGTTGCTGGAAGTTGTTGAAGACTGGGGTTGTGGAGGGTGATAGGGGCAATTAGTGATCTAAAGAGGGCATGTTAATGTGGCAATTCAACACCATTCAATTCTCCCAACAGGTCTTGCAGCTATCAAACTGGACAGGCTCCCCCACCCCCTGGCTGTATGTTTCTGGGACACATGATCCCAGGGTGTATAGTCCGTTACCCATTCACACAACAAGGTTTCCCTTGAAGTGGGTCAGTGAGGGGCTATGCCTAATGTAGTTAGGAATGTAATGTATTGTCTCACAGTACATTTGTTATATGTTATGTCAAGAGTACGTGAAGCTCAGTGAGTTTGGGGGCTCCTGCCCTTTGCTTAGCCTAGCTTACACATAGAAAACATCTAAATAGGAAATAGGTGGAAGCAACGTTAATGTCAACAGTGTAATGGTTACAGCATCCACATAGTATCTGTGCATTCGAGGTTACAATCCTGATAAAGGCAGGGATGTTTATCATGTGCAAAAGTATACCTTAACCACAGCTTGCATATATAGGCAGTAATCATCTGTATAACAAACATTCAAATCACCCATATAAACCCATGTCTGCAGGAGAGTACAGAAAAACAGCGAATGTACTGTCATGTCAGCACATAGTGAGATGTTACATCACTGACAGGTATATATATCCGGAGAAGTTAGTGGATGTGGCCGTGTTTGCGTGCACAGGTTATATGTTGCAACATTTGTTTAACTGTGTTTAACCGCTGCTGTAATGTCACACAAACACTTTTAAACATGCTTACAACTGCTTAAATGAGCCTTATTCTGCAGTAAAAAACATTTGTAAAGCATCGCGGGTGTCGAACCCTGGACCATGCACACTATAGTCATGGGACGTACCACTAAGCCATCCGAGGTGTATACATGTTTCATGGTCCTGAGACTACACCTTATACCATATGCATTTCACTGTAATGATCACAAATGGGACAGTGGCTTTGAGTACATATGTACAGTACATTGTAATGTACTGTAGTTTGTGAACCAACACATTCCAGTCTACAGATGTATTACTGTTACAAACTAATACGATATATATAGGTCAGTGATGTCTGCACACACACACATATATATATATATATATATATATATATATATATATATATATATATATATATATATATATATTATACAGTTACATCAATAGCCATATATAAGCATCTATGAACACACTTCATGACATAGAATCACTCCAAGGGAACTGGAATGTACACAAAACACATGCAGCTCTGGTATTATAACAATTAATATTAACCTAATTTACCATAGAAGGGGTGGTTGTTGTGTATGTGAAGATTGGGTGGGGGAGGAATGATGGGTAATGCAATCATGCAACAAGGAGGGCCTGGGCCGGATGTCCAATAAGTGAACTGGAGGGGCATACATGGAGTATGGGGACAATATAAAAAGGACACAAAGCAAGAACCATTCTCATTCATAATACACCCAGTCATGTCACTTTGCAACACCTACTTTCACAAACATATGAACATTAACATGTATCAGACATATGTACACCAACTGATTGTCACATTTGTTTTCAGTAGTGAGGAATGTCTGTAGTACAATGTATATTCTAAACACCATAACATTCGTGCATATCTTAGATGCCTTAGTGGCAAGGTCAGTGACTGTGGTGTTCATGGTCCCGGGTTCAAGACCTGCAAGGGCTGTTAGGTTATTTTGAGGGCCAGAATAAGGGCTTTTGGATACAGGTGGATTAAAGCACTCTTAAGCAGTTGCAAGCGGGTTTCCACGTGTTTGCGTGATGGTAAGTGGCACTGCAACACGGTAAACGGAGAAGCACTTCACACATTTGACCTTTGCTTAATGTCGCGCAGACCACGGGCAGACCTCCTCACAACTGTGTAAATGTACGTTATTCACACTCTCCCTACCACTGCCTACTCTGAGAGGTAAAATAATAACACCTTCCAGGAGTAGAACCCGCAACCATGTACTCCATCCTCAGAGTAACCTAACACTAAACTACCTAGGATATACCTATCCCAGTTGTGTATGCAGATAGGTTAAAACACAAAAGGGAGGAATGTGTTGAAATAAGACAACCTGCCATGTACCCAATTAAAGGTGTATGCTCATATATAGATTATATATATATATATATATATATATATATATATATATATATATAGAGAGAGAGAGAGAGAGAGAAAAATACATAGAGACATGTCGATATATCAAGGTCTACATATATATATATATATATATATATATATATATATGTAGATATATAGATAGGTTAAAAACATCTACACATCTATGGAGGTACAGATAAACATATGCAATAATGTATATATCTATACATATATACACACACACACATATATATATATATATATATATATAGATAGATATAGATATATATACATATACACACACACACACACACACACACACACATACATACATGTCTGTAGACAGCATCCGAAGTGGTCATATCTGAGTATAACATGGACCATAGCAATCACACCCCCCCCCAAACAATATGAACATAACATATGAAGAGTATATACCAATACACTATTACAAATATGTTCTATGGACACAGTCACCAACACAACTGCATTGACTGCAAATATCCATAACAGGATTACACAGACAGTTTTCATTTTGCAAATCTTTATTACATTCCGATGTATTGCCAAAAGGATTCAAAGACTAACTGCATGCTATACAGGACGCATTTAATAGTGCCTTAAACGAGTCAGGCTGCAATTACCATAGTATTAGTCCACTAAGGGACAGGTGTTCACACAGGGAAAGAACACCCACACACATTTAGACATTGTATAAAAGGGGTTCCTACACACCTGCATGTGCTATGTACACCCACCAACATCTACCCCACAACTGAAATAATTACATCAATACATACTGTCATACCATAACCAATTATGCAACTACTGTACAACATCTGCTGAAACCTTAACATACCTGGACACAGACACACTAACATGGCCCTATGTGAGATAGTTGCCGTTATACAATTGAACAGCTGCTGATGTAACAGGGTTTGTATGAACTAATCCCATTTCAGAGGGTTGAAAGGTTTGTACACCAGGAAGTTTTACCGAGTACTGATTATTAGCACAGTATGATACACAGTAACACCAAACTAAATATGTCTGGTAAGCACACTGTAAACCCCCTAACATTATATGCATAGCTATGCAGCCTTGAGTTGGTCAACCAACCTGGCCAGACTGGCACAATTGCAGAAGTATTAGGTACAGACAAACCCTGCACAAGTAGCAATGTTCAGAAATATAACAGCAGTACTCACATTTAGACCAACTCCTCTAGGCATTACACACAATATATTACTGTTTGTCTCCATACAGCTGTTGCAATAGATTCCAAACAAAACTTCCACGCTGTCTTCCTCACAAGTAAGGCAAAGGGACAATGCCCAAGTGGAGTACTCAATTATACTCCACTGTAGCCATGGTATTGGATAAGGCAGTAGCAGCACAGCTGATGTGCATGTAATTAACTACTTAGGAACACCAATTGGCCATCAGGATAGCACATGTTACTGATCTGTAACTATAAAAGGTTGCCTTGTCACACATTCAAACCATCTGTATCTACCTGTAGGACAGTACAAAACACTGAAAGACGAACCGAAAATGAGTATTACACTAGTTAATAACACCTCTGATTACTAAGACGGTATGTATAACATGTAGTATGTCTGTGTATGTAGTATCTGTACTGTAAGAATTACAGTGTAATCAATGCATATAGTGGAAATAGCTATCTTGTAGTGATGTATTGTTGAGCAGTAGTAATGCTTGTAGTATTCTATGTGTGTACTGCTGTAGGTCACACGGCACACTCCACATACACTACAAGGGATGATATGGGCTTGGAACCCACCAATTCGCTTCCAGCCACTGTCAGTGTCAGGATTGTGGCAACAAGTATGTGCTATAACAGGGGATAGTATATGTTGATATATTGTAACAGTCAACATATGTATGGGTGTATAAGTAAGATGAACATGTTAAAGGTGGGCTTACCGTGCAAATATGGTGTACATTGTGGGATATTGTGCCAATAACTGTGTAATGTACAGTATTCTAGGCAGATCTGTATTCTATTCTACATAGCGGTTCTGTTATGTTATGCAAACAGTAGTTATATCTATTGGCAATTACAATACTCAATGACAGGATACATAGCATTAGTATTCATCTGACAATTTAGCAGCATGATAGCAAAGATAACTGGAAGAGCCAGGTAACTATCCATGCACATAACACATGTAATATCCACCTCTATACTATCGTTTGCAAGCAATAATAGCTATGCATGTGTACATGTTATGCAAATGTGTAGTGACCCTTGTCACAGGGCTGGGCCAAATGGCTATGTGCACACCTACATAGAGTGGATATTGAGAGTACAGACACACTGGTTGAACTATCAGATTTGTGTAGCCCAACTTCTCATTGCCAACCTAACAGCTGCCTGCACATACTGTATGTAAGGTAGTACACAGCTCTGGTAATGAAACAGGTTGCATATCATCTTTAACTCCAGTGCAACATTTGCAGTAGGAGTGTAAGATGTAGGAGACAGATGCCCATGTGTAATAGCCGCATCACAGGTGATAGCTCACACTATCTGATTATATCCTGATCATGTTGATAGTGGCATCAGAGCCTATTGATACATGGATCTGTTTGGGGAGTGGGTGTCTGTGCCCAACAGAGCTCATGGTCCTGGTGGATATGTGAGTATATACCCAGAGAAGGAAACAGACCTGTAGACACTTGCATCATCTGTAATCAACTAACAGGATGTGATGTGCTCCTCAGAGGAGGACTGCTGCTAAAGGTAGCTACAATGTTTCCGTAATATCCAGTGTTGTCACGTCCATAACACAAATATTTACATGTGAGCATCATTGTCTAAAACATCTTCATAGGCAATACGCAAACTAAATACAGTACTTGTAGTACTGAATGCTCATACAGGCATGTCCACTAGTCAGCTACTGGTGTTTACTAATGTCAGCTTTTGTGTATGTGGCCATCCTGGGGGAATGTAATCTCTATGCCATGTACATTGCCAAACCCACCTAACACCATGCCCCACACATTGCCTGGGATGCAGCTACAGGGGTAAGCTGGAAGGCAGCCCAGTCTACAGCCATGACTGGATAGTCATGAGGTGTAGGTTAACACATGCAGCTCATCAACACAACCAACACATACCCTTACCAGAACACTGTAAGGGCACCTACACACACTACCAGAAATCACACACATTCACAGATGTGTCTAAGTACCTGGCCAAACAAGTGACCCCCCAAGCAGGAAGAGACAGACAACGAAATACACAAACTGTATGACATAGTTTGCATAATTGTACCACACCTCTGAACACATGACTGGAAACATGCCCAACAGTACTCATTTGTGAATGCAAAGTCTAGCACTATGTTACACACAGACCTATACAAGGGCATACATACTGTCAGCCGCCTGTCTGACATGATTAGCCACATACTCATACACTCAGACCACCTTTTGAACTATACACATGGCTCTGGCATATTCCATGTTGTTGTGCAGGACCTGTGATGCAGTAGCCTGGTTGTGGCCCATGCAGGTATGTCCCAAGGCCTGGGTAGCATTCTGCCATTGGCCAGAATGATACTGCAGTACAGGGACAAAAGGATTGTATTCCACAATTGTCTAGTGTAGTGGTGCATGTCGCAGGGTATCCAGTATCTATCGTCCTGGGATAACATGGTTGACAGATCATGATGCCTTGCCAGACAGGGCCTGCACCTGTCACCCCTGGGAATCTGGATACAGCCTAGGGCTCCTGCTTCCCCTATAGTGCCTTCATCATCCATGGTTCAGGTGAGGGTCCACTGCTGTTACAGAGACAGCCAAGCAATAAACTGTGGGTCTCGCTACACAATGATACATGTTTGACAGATCATGATGCTTTGCCAGACAGGGCCTGCACCTGTCACCCCTGGGAATCTGGATACAGCCTAGGAAATTTTAGAATGAATTTTTAGTTATGTAGATATTATGTATTATATTATTTTATATCATGTTATATAGGAGGATGTTTCTTTAAGTCATTTGAAATTTCTGGCGCCAAATTTGCTATTTAAACTATGGTAACTTCTAAAATACTGGTTCTGAGGAAGTCTGTACTATAACAGATGAAAGCACTTAACCAGTCGAGTGTCTATATTGTATTATTTAATAAAGGAGCATCACTGTTCGAGCTGTGCTAAAGTCCTTGAGTCCTGCACCAGTTTTGTTTTGGGACATGTGAGTGTAGGTGATCCCTGGTCAGCCTCAGTAAGATGCAGATACACCATATAAAACCACGCAAAGCTACTGTGAAACCAATCAGCCACATATGATGAGGCCAAGCACAGAGCATTCTATAGCAGTGTCGTTAAATGTAATGGCAACGACAAGACCTGCCATGCTGCACAACACTATGGCATGGGAAGTACTGCACCTACAGAAATAGCACCAGTTCATCCAGATAGGGTCTCGGAGAACTTATACCCACTCCCACCCCCCCACCCCCAACAGGTACACTTAGTAATATATCCATGTACACTCAGAGCCCCTGTACTAACGCCTATGCAGGTACAAGCTGCACTCTCTAATGCCATACATACAGCTTTCATGAGACCTGTCAACATCCCAGGGTGTATCCTACATAAATGTAAAAACATTCAGTTATCCACATACACATCATGTTCAATCATAGCTCCATGTCAGGTTGTGTACACACTGAATGGTGCACAGCAACAAGTTATCACACCGCACAAAGGGGGAGACACCACTGATAATGAAACATAGTGCACAACTACCCTGCTGAGTCTGGTCTGTACGGCCATGAACCGTGGTGAATGTAATTGATGTATTCGGTACAGATGTAGATGACAGTAGGGTTGATTCACACTGCATATCATGACCTTGACAGGTCGTAGGACACCAGCTAGACTCAGTAAGCTAAGTGTATATTCCTATGTCAAAGGAGTAGTTGGCAACTGGACTGCTGGCAGAACCCACACTACAGAAGGTGTCTGACGAATACACGCACATCAAACCCGTGCCAGCCACAGTAATACAGGGGTCATTCCTGGTACTCCCCCTCTTTGTTATCTATACCACATAGACTAACACAAAAGGCATCACCCTATTGATGTTTGTAAATGACTATGAACTAGGAGCAATAGTCGACTCTGTGTGCTGTGTTCAACATACAGAAGGGCCTTAGTGTGTCAGATGTGTGGTGTGTGATGCATGGCCACAATCTGACAGTTAAGTATTGCATTGTCATCCCCTATGTTACAAACCCTGTATCCATTAACTACCACATAGGTAGCGGTCAATATAATGGCAACTGTGTGTATGGGATGCAGCTGGACAGTACTTCCCTTTGATAGTTACATCACCACAAAAGACAGGTAGACATATGTGGCACCCCTAATCATGACAGGGTGCCATCCAGGAATATAGAGATAACTGCTCAGCCATACTCAACACCCATGTGACCCATAACAGATCACTGACGTCCCGCTCACCAGGCTGAACAAGGAGAAGGTCACGGTGAGCTGCCTGTCTGGCGCTAGGATCCGCCACATAACACAAGCACTCAGGTCACTCCAAGGCAAGTACAAATATGACTCAGTCATTGTCCATGCTGGTGTGAATGACCCGAGACGTACCTCCCTGGACTACATGAAAAGAGACATAGAGGAGCTCTCTGAGCATGTAGCCCAGGCCGGTATGACCCTGACCTTGAGTAGCATCTTACCCTCACCAAGAATGATGCCACAATATGAAGACAAGATGATCAATTTCAACAATTGGCTTAAGTATTGGTGTCATTCAAAGGGGAGCCAATGCCTGTCAGCCTGGGATGACATGCTCGACAAGCCACAATGCTTTGCTAGGGACGGCTTGCACCTATCACCCCTGGGCTTTCGGATATTGGCAAAGGCTCTTGCTACCCCCATAGTGCCTTTTTTAGGCAAGGCTCAAAAGACAAACCCACCTCCATAGGTATCACAAGGGATAAGAAACTAAGAGTAGTGCTACTCAACGCCAGAAGTCTAAACCTCAAGATGCATGCACTTGAAACTCTCCTTAGCATGGAGAACATCGATATCTGTGCAGTAACAGAAACCTGGTTCAAGGCACCCGAAAGCACCCCAGCACTACCAGGTTATACCTCATACCATGCTTTTCTGCCCCAAAACTTGGACCGAACCACAAAAGGAGGGGGAGTATCAATATTCGTCAAAGATACCCACACCTCCAGGTTGGTGGCACAGCACGAAGCATCAGAGACTATCCTTGTGCAACTAAAAGTGGGTAAAACTGCATTCCAGTTTATAGCCTGCTACAGACCACCCTCCCAAACCCAGGAACTCCACTCGGCCTTCCTGAGAACACTGGAAAATATGAAGGTCTCTCCAAACACCATTATATTGGGCGACTTCAACTACCCAAACATAGACTGGGAGCATTACACTAGCTCCAACACCCTAGCCCAAAGGTTCCTAAAATTTATAAACTCAAATGCTATGGAACAACTTGTTACCACTCCCACAAGAGGGAAAAACATACTGGACCTGATCATCACCAACATGGGGACTCTATGCTCCAGACCAGAAGTGTATCCCTCACTGGTAAGATCAGACCATAAACTAATCTCACTGGATATTCACATCCCGACCCCACCCCCTGCCAAGAAAACCACAGTGAAAAACTTCTCTAAAGCAAATTTCACACTCTTCAAAACCGAGGTCGAATCCTTCAAAGCCCCCGGGCCTGTGGAAAATACGGCCCAGACCGCAGAATCCTTTATAAACGCATTCTATGAACACCTTCAGGAATGCATGGATCATGCAATCCCAAATAAAACCAAGACCCAATCCTCCAAAGGCAAACGTCCTGTCTGGTGGACCCCAGCCATAAACAAACTATACAAAAGAAGGAGGAAGCTACTACATGATAGAGCAAAATCCCAAAAAGGAAAGGCATCTCTGATCAGTATTAGCAAAAAACTACGGGCACTCATAAAATCGTCTAAGGCCAGCTTCGAGAGAAAAATTGCACAGGACACTAAGGATAATCACAAGGCTTTCTTTAGTTATGTTAGGAACCTGGGTGGGAATTCCCAGATATGCTCAGAATTACAGCAAAAGTAAATTAAGGCACCAAAGTTACACACTGGAAATCAGTCACTGTACTTTATTGCAGAAGACAAACGGTAAGCGCTTCCACAACTTAATGTTGCTTCATCAGACCACATCACTACAACTGATGCTTGGTTAAATACTAGGACAATTAGTATGACATCACAATTTAAAGAGATATTACTCCACTAACATAAGAACATATATCGA